>NW_026781647.1:0-185000 GCF_030144855.1 Hypanus sabinus
TGTCATTCAATGTGAATAAATGTGAAGTTATCCACTTTGGAAGCAGGAACAAGAGGGCAGAGTATTGTCTGAACGGTGTCGAATTAGGCAAGGGAGAAATGCAAAGAGACCTAGGAGTCCTAGTTCACCAGTCAATGAAGGTGAATGAGCAAGTGCAACAGGCTGTGAAGAGGGCAAATGGAATGTTGCCTTTGTTACAAGGGGAATTGAATACAAGAGCAAGGATGTTCTTTTGCTTTTGTACAGGGCCCTGGTGAGACCACACTGGAATATTGTGTACAGTTTTGGTCTCCAGGTTTAAGGAAGGACCTTCTGGCAATTGAGGAAGTGCAGCGTAGATTCACTAGGTTGATTCCTGGGATGGCAGGGCTGTCTTACGCAGAGAGATTGGAGAGATTGGGCTTGTACACGCTGGAATTGAGGAGATTGAGAGGGGATCTGATTGAAACGTTTAAGATAATTAAAGGATTTGATAGGATTGAGGCAGAAAATATGTTCCAGATGTTGGGAGAGTCCAGTACCAGAGGGCATGGATTGAGAATAAGAGGTCAGTTATTTGAAACAGAGTTGAGGAAGAGCTTCTTCTCCCAGAGAGCTGTGGAGGTGTGGAATGCACTGCCTCGGAAGACGGTGGAGGCCAATTCTCTGGATGCTTTCAAGAAGGAGCTGGATAGATATCTGATGGCTAGGGGAATCAAGGGATATGGGGACAAGGCAGGGACTGGTATTGATAGTGCATGATCAGCCATGATCTCAGAATGGCGGTGCAGACTCGAGGGCCGAATGGTCTACTTCTGCACCTATTGTCTATTGTCTATTGTCTATTGAACTAGTCTGGCCATTCTCCTCGGACCTCTCCCATTGAAAAGGTGTCCCCCCCCCCCCACAGAACTGCCGCTCCCTGGATTTACGTGCAATGTGTGTTTACTCTCCCCTTCCTCTCAGCTTGAACTAGTCTGGCCATTCTCCTCGGACCTCTCCCATTGAAAACGTGTCTCCCCCCCCCCCACAGAACTGCCGCTCCCTGGATTTACGTGCAATGTGTGTTTACTCTCGCCTTCCTCTCAGCTTGAACTAGTCTGGCCATTCTCCTCGGACCTCTCCCATTGAAAAGGTGTTTCCCCCCCCCACAGAACTGCCGCTCCCAGGATTTACGTGCAATGTGTGTTTACTCTCCCTTCCTCTCAGCTTGAACTAGTCTGGCCATTCTCCTCGGACCTCTCCCATTGAAACTGTTTTTCTCCCCACAGAACTGCCGCTCCCTTGATTTACGTGCAATGTGTGTTTACTCTCGCCTTCCTCTCAGCTTGAACTAGTCTGGCCATTCTCCTCGGACCTCTCCCATTGAAAAGGTGTTTCTCCCCACAGAACTGCCGCTCCCTGGATTTACGTGCAATGTGTGTTTACTCTCGCCTTCCTCTCAGTTTGAAGAATGAATTGGGGAGAAATTGTTATGGGAAACAGGGAAATGGCAACAGAATTTAATGCATACTTTAGATCTGTCTTCACCAGGGAGGACACAAGCAATCTCCCAGATGTATGGATGGGTCAGGGTCATAAGATATCAGAGGAATAGAGACAGATTGACATTAGGAAAGAAACTGTGATGAGTAGACTGGTAGGACTGAAGGCTAATAAATCCCCGGGTCCAGATGGTCTGCATCCGAGGGTTCTAAAAGAGGTGGCTCCGGAAATTGCAGATGCATTGGTAATCATTTTCCAATGTTCCTTAGATTCAGGATCAGTTCCTGAAGATTGGAGAGTGGCTAATGTTGTCCCACTTTTCAGGAAGGGAGGGAAGGAGAAAACGGAGAACTATCGCCCTGTTCGCCTAACGTCAGTCGTGGGGAAGATGCTTGAGTCCATTATTAAGGACGAAATAGTGGCACATCTAGATGGCAGAAATAGGATTAGGCCGAGCCAGCATGGATTTACCAAGGGCAAATCATGCTTGACTAATCTGTTGGAGTTTTTTGAGGGTGTAAAAAGGATGTTAGACGAGGGTAAGCCAGTAGATGTTGTGTACCTAGATTTTCAGAAGGCATTCGATAAGGTGCCACATAGGAGATTGGTGTGAAAATCAGAGCTCATGGCATTGGGGGCAGGGTTTCAACATGGATAGAAAACAGGTTGGCAGATAGAAAGCAAAGGGTAGCAATGAATGGGTGTTTCTCAGACTGGCTGGAGGTGACTAGTGGGGAACCACAGCGCTCTGTATTGGGACCACAGCTCTTTACGATTTATGTCAATGATTTAGATGAGGGCATTGAAAACTATATCAGCAAGTTTGCTGACGATACTAAACTGGGTGGCAGTGTGACATGCGAAGAGGACGTTAGGAGAATACAGGGAGACTTGGATATGCTGAGTGAGTGGGCAGATACTTGGCAGATGTCATTCAATGTGAATAAATGTGAAGTTATCCACTTTGAAGCAGAACAAGAGGGCAGAGTATTGTCTGAACGGTGTCGAGTTAGGCAAGGGAGAAATGCAAAGAGACCTAGGAGTCCTAGTTCACCAGTCAATGAAGGTGACTGAGCAAGTGCAACAGGCAGTGAAGAGGGCAAATGGAATGTTGGCCTTTGTTACAAGGGGAATTGAATACAAGAGCAAGGATGTCCTTTTGCTTTGTACAGGCCCTGGTGAGACGACACCTGGAATATTGTGTACAGTTTTGGTCTCCAGGTTTAAGGAAGGACATTCTGGCAATTGAGAGCGTAGTTTCACTAGGTTGATTCCTGGGATGGCAGGGCTGTCTTACGCAGAGAGATTGGAGAAATTGGGCTTGTACACGCTGGAATTGAGGAGATTGAGAGGGGATCTGATTGAAACGTTTAAGATAATTAAAGGATTTGATAGGATTGAGGCAGAAAATATGTTCCAGATGTTGGGAGAGTCCAGTACCAGAGGGCATGGATTGAGAATAAGAGGTCAGTTATTTGAAACAGAGTTGAGGAAGAGCTTCTTCTCCCAGAGAGTTGTGGAGGTGTGGAATGCACTGCCTCGGAAGACGGTGGAGGCCAATTCTCTGGATGCTTTCAAGAAGGAGCTGGATAGATATCTAATGGCTAGGGGAATCAAGGGATATGGGGACAAGGCAGGGACTGGGTATTGATAGTGCATGATCAGCCATGATCTCAGAATGGCGTTGCAGACTCGAGGGGCCGAATGGTCTACTTCTGCACCTATTGTCTATTGTCTATTGTCTATTGAACTAGTCTGGCCATTCTCCTCGGACCTCTCCCATTGAAAAGGTGTCTCCCCCCCCCCCCCCCCACAGAACTGCCGCTCCCTGGATTTACGTGCAATGTGTGTTTACTCTCCCCTTCCTCTCAGCTTGAACTAGTCTGGCCATTCTCCTCGGACCTCTCCCATTGAAAACGTGTCTCCCCCACCCCCCCCCCCCCCCACAGAACTGCCGCTCCCTGGATTTACGTGCAATGTGTGTTTACTCTCGCCTTCTTCTCAGCTTGAACTAGTCTGGCCATTCTCCTCGGACCTCTCCCATTGAAAAGGTGTTTCCCCCCCCACAGAACTGCCGCTCCCAGGATTTACGTGCAATGTGTGTTTACTCTCCCCTTCCACTCAGCTTGAACTAGTCTGGCCATTCTCCTCGGACCTCTCCCATTGAAAAGGTGTCTCCCCCCTCCCCACAGAACAGCCGCTCCCTGGATTTACGTGCAATGTGTGTTTACTCTCCCCTTCCTCTCAGCTTGAACTAGTCTGGCCATTCTCCTCGGACCTCTCCCATTGAAAACGTGTCTCCCCCCCCCCACAGAACTGCCGCTCCCTGGATTTACGTGCAATGTGTGTTTACTCTCGCCTTCCTCTCAGCTTGAACTAGTCTGGCCATTCTCCTCGGACCTCTCCCATTGAAAAGGTGTTTCTCCCCACAGAACTGCCGCTCCCTGGATTTACGTGCAATGTGTGTTTACTCTCGCCTTCCTCTCAGTTTGAAGAATGAATTGGGAGAAATTGTTATGGGAAACAGGGAAATGGCAACAGAATTTAATGCATACTTTAGATCTGTCTTCACCAGGGAGGACACAAGCAATCTCCCAGATGTATGGATGGGTCAGGGTCATAAGATATCAGAGGAATAGAGACAGATTGACATTAGGAAAGAAACTGTGATGAGTAGACTGGTAGGACTGAAGGCTAATAAATCCCCGGGTCCAGATGGTCTGCATCCGCGAGGGTTCTAAAAGAGGTGGCTCCGGAAATTGCAGATGCATTGGTAATCATTTTCCAATGTTCCTTAGATTCAGGATCAGTTCCTGAAAATTGGAGAGTGGCTAATGTTGTCCCACTTTTCAGGAAGGGAGGGAAGGAGAAAACGGAGAACTATCGCCCTGTTCGCCTAACGTCAGTCGTGGGGAAGATGCTTGAGTCCATTATTAAGGACGAAATAGTGGCACATCTAGATGGCAGAAATAGGATTAGGCCGAGCCAGCATGGATTTACCAAGGGCAAATCATGCTTGACTAATCTGTTGGAGTTTTTTGAGGGTGTAAAAAGGATGTTAGACGAGGGTAAGCCAGTAGATGTTGTGTACCTAGATTTTCAGAAGGCATTCGATAAGGTGCCACATAGGAGATTGGTGTGAAAAATCAGAGCTCATGGCATTGGGGGCAGGGTTTCAACATGGATAGAAAACAGGTTGGCAGATAGAAAGCAAAGGGTAGCAATGAATGGGTGTTTCTCAGACTGGCTGGAGGTGACTAGTGGGGAACCACAGGGCTCTGTATTGGGACCACAGCTCTTTACGATTTATGTCAATGATTTAGATGAGGGCATTGAAAACTATATCAGCAAGTTTGCTGACGATACTAAACTGGGTGGCAGTGTGACATGCAAAGAGGACGTTAGGAGAGTACAGGGAGACTTGGATAGGCTGAGTGAGTGGGCAGATACTTGGCAGATGTCATTCAATGTGAATAAATGTGAAGTTATCCACTTTGGAAGCAGGAACAAGAGGGCAGAGTATTGTCTGAACGGTGTCGAATTAGGCAAGGGAGAAATGCAAAGAGACCTAGGAGTCCTAGTTCACCAGTCAATGAAGGTGAATGAGCAAGTGCAACAGGCTGTGAAGAGGGCAAATGGAATGTTGGCCTTTGTTACAAGGGGAATTGAATACAAGAGCAAGGATGTTCTTTTGCTTTTGTACAGGGCCCTGGTGAGACCACACCTGGAATATTGTGTACAGTTTTGGTCTCCAGGTTTAAGGAAGGACCTTCTGGCAATTGAGGAAGTGCAGCGTAGATTCACTAGGTTGATTCCTGGGATGGCAGGGCTGTCTTACGCAGAGAGATTGGAGAGATTGGGCTTGTACACGCTGGAATTGAGGAGATTGAGAGGGGATCTGATTGAAACGTTTAAGATAATTAAAGGATTTGATAGGATTGAGGCAGAAAATATGTTCCAGATGTTGGGAGAGTCCAGTACCAGAGGGCATGGATTGAGAATAAGAGGTCAGTTATTTGAAACAGAGTTGAGGAAGAGCTTCTTCTCCCAGAGAGTTGTGGAGGTGTGGAATGCACTGCCTCGGAAGACGGTGGAGGCCAATTCTCTGGATGCTTTCAAGAAGGAGCTGGATAGATATCTGATGGCTAGGGGAATCAAGGGATATGGGGACAAGGCAGGGACTGGGTATTGATAGTGCATGATCAGCCATGATCTCAGAATGGCGGTGCAGACTCGAGGGGCCGAATGGTCTACTTCTGCACCTATTGTCTATTGTCTATTGTCTATTGAACTAGTCTGGCCATTCTCCTCGGACCTCTCCCATTGAAAAGGTGTCCCCCCCCCCCCCCCACAGAACTGCCGCTCCCTGGATTTACGTGCAATGTGTGTTTACTCTCCCCTTCCTCTCAGCTTGAACTAGTCTGGCCATTCTCCTCGGACCTCTCCCATTGAAAACGTGTCTCCCCCCCCCACAGAACTGCCGCTCCCTGGACTTACGTGCAATGTGTGTTTACTCTCGCCTTCCTCTCAGCTTGAACTAGTCTGGCCATTCTCCTCGGACCTCTCCCATTGAAAAGGTGTTTCCCCCCCCCCCCACAGAACTGCCGCTCCCAGGATTTACGTGCAATGTGTGTTTACTCTCCCCTTCCTCTCAGCTTGAACTAGTCTGGCCATTCTCCTCGGACCTCTCCCATTGAAACTGTTTTTCTCCCCACAGAACTGCCGCTCCCTTGATTTACGTGCAATGTGTGTTTACTCTCGCCTTCCTCTCAGCTTGAACTAGTCTGGCCATTCTCCTCGGACCTCTCCCATTGAAAAGGTGTTTCTCCCCACAGAACTGCCGCTCCCTGGATTTACGTGCAATGTGTGTTTACTCTCGCCTTCCTCTCAGTTTGAAGAATGAATTGGGAGAAATTGTTATGGGAAACAGGGAAATGGCAACAGAATTTAATGCATACTTTAGATCTGTCTTCACCAGGGAGGACACAAGCAATCTCCCAGATGTATGGATGGGTCAGGGTCATAAGATATCAGAGGAATAGAGACAGATTGACATTAGGAAAGAAACTGTGATGAGTAGACTGGTAGGACTGAAGGCTAATAAATCCCCGGGTCCAGATGGTCTGCATCCGAGGGTTCTAAAAGAGGTGGCTCCGGAAATTGCAGATGCATTGGTAATCATTTTCCAATGTTCCTTAGATTCAGGATCAGTTCCTGAAGATTGGAGAGTGGCTAATGTTGTCCCACTTTTCAGGAAGGGAGGGAAGGAGAAAACGGAGAACTATCGCCCTGTTCGCCTAACGTCAGTCGTGGGGAAGATGCTTGAGTCCATTATTAAGGACGAAATAGTGGCACATCTAGATGGCAGAAATAGGATTAGGCCGAGCCAGCATGGATTTACCAAGGGCAAATCATGCTTGACTAATCTGTTGGAGTTTTTTGAGGGTGTAAAAAGGATGTTAGACGAGGGTAAGCCAGTAGATGTTGTGTACCTAGATTTTCAGAAGGCATTCGATAAGGTGCCACATAGGAGATTGGTGTGAAAAATCAGAGCTCATGGCATTGGGGGCAGGGTTTCAACATGGATAGAAAACAGGTTGGCAGATAGAAAGCAAAGGGTAGCAATGAATGGGTGTTTCTCAGACTGGCTGGAGGTGACTAGTGGGGAACCACAGCGCTCTGTATTGGGACCACAGCTCTTTACGATTTATGTCAATGATTTAGATGAGGGCATTGAAAACTATATCAGCAAGTTTGCTGACGATACTAAACTGGGTGGCAGTGTGACATGCGAAGAGGACGTTAGGAGAATACAGGGAGACTTGGATATGCTGAGTGAGTGGGCAGATACTTGGCAGATGTCATTCAATGTGAATAAATGTGAAGTTATCCACTTTGGAAGCAGGAACAAGAGGGCAGAGTATTGTCTGAACGGTGTCGAGTTAGGCAAGGGAGAAATGCAAAGAGACCTAGGAGTCCTAGTTCACCAGTCAATGAAGGTGACTGAGCAAGTGCAACAGGCAGTGAAGAGGGCAAATGGAATGTTGGCCTTTGTTACAAGGGGAATTGAATACAAGAGCAAGGATGTCCTTTTGCTTTTGTACAGGGCCCTGGTGAGACGACACCTGGAATATTGTGTACAGTTTTGGTCTCCAGGTTTAAGGAAGGACATTCTGGCAATTGAGGAAGTGCAGCGTAGTTTCACTAGGTTGATTCCTGGGATGGCAGGGCTGTTTTACGCAGAGAGATTGGAGAGATTGGGCTTGTACACGCTGGAATTGAGGAGATTGAGAGGGGATCTGATTGAAACGTTTAAGATAATTAAAGGATTTGATAGGATTGAGGCAGAAAATATGTTCCAGATGTTGGGAGAGTCCAGTACCAGAGGGCATGGATTGAGAATAAGAGGTCAGTTATTTGAAACAGAGTTGAGGAAGAGCTTCTTCTCCCAGAGAGTTGTGGAGGTGTGGAATGCACTGCCTCGGAAGACGGTGGAGGCCAATTCTCTGGATGCTTTCAAGAAGGAGCTGGATAGATATCTAATGGCTAGGGGAATCAAGGGATATGGGGACAAGGCAGGGACTGGGTATTGATAGTGCATGATCAGCCATGATCTCAGAATGGCGGTGCAGACTCGAGGGGCCGAATGGTCTACTTCTGCACCTATTGTCTATTGTCTATTGTCTATTGAACTAGTCTGGCCATTCTCCTCGGACCTCTCCCATTGAAAAGGTGACTCCCCCCCCCCCCCACAGAACTGCCGCTCCCTGGATTTACGTGCAATGTGTGTTTACTCTCCCCTTCCTCTCAGCTTGAACTAGTCTGGCCATTCTCCTCGGACCTCTCCCATTGAAAAGGTGTTTCTCCCCACAGAACTGCCGCTCCCTGGATTCACGTGCAATGTGTGTTTACTCGCCCCTTCCTCTCAGCTTGAACTAGTCTGGCCATTCTCCTCGGACCTCTCCCATTGAAAAGGTGTGCCCCCCCCCCCACAGAACTGCCGCTCCCTGGATTTACGTGCAATGTGTGTTTACTCTCGCCTTCCTCTCAGTTTGAAGAATGAATTGGGAGAAATTGTTATGGGAAACAGGGAAATGGCAACAGAATTTAATGCATACTTTAGATCTGTCTTCACCAGGGAGGACACAAGCAATCTCCCAGATGTATGGATGGGCCAGCGTCATAAGATATCAGAGGAATAGAGACAGATTGATATTAGGAAAGAAACTGTGATGAGTAGACTGGTAGGACTGAAGGCTAATAAATCCCCGGGTCCAGATGGTCTGCATCCGAGGGTTCTAAAAGAGGTGGCTCCGGAAATTGCAGATGCATTGGTAATCATTTTCCAATGTTCCTTAGATTCAGGATCAGTTCCTGAAGATTGGAGAGTGGCTAATGTTGTCCCACTTTTCAGGAAGGGAGGGAAGGAGAAAACGGAGAACTATCGCCCTGTTCGCCTAACGTCAGTCGTGGGGAAGATGCTTGAGTCCATTATTAAGGACGAAATAGTGGCAAATCTAGATGGCAGAAATAGGATTAGGCCGAGCCAGCATGGATTTACCAAGGGCAAATCATGCTTGACTAATCTGTTGGAGTTTTTTGAGGGTGTAAAAAGGATGTTAGACGAGGGTAAGCCAGTAGATGTTGTGTACCTAGATTTTCAGAAGGCATTCGATAAGGTGCCACATAGGAGATTGGTGTGTAAAATCAGAGCTCATGGCATTGGGGGCACGGTTTCAACATGGATAGAAAACAGGTTGGCAGATAGAAAGCAAAGGGTAGCAATGAATGGGTGTTTCTCAGACTGGCTGGAGGTGACTAGTGGGGTACCACAGGGCTCTGTATTGGGACCACAGCTCTTTACGATTTATGTCAACGATTTAGATGAGGGCATTGAAAACTATATCAGCAAGTTTGCTGACGATACTAAACTGGGTGGTAGTGTGACATGCGAAGAGGACGTTAGGAGAATACAGGGAGACTTGGATAGGCTGGGTGAGTGGGCAGATACTTGGCAGATGTCATTCAATGTGAATAAATGTGAAGTTATCCACTTTGGAAGCAGGAACAAGAGGGCAGAGTATTGTCTGAACGGTGTCGAGTTAGGCAAGGGAGAAATGCAAAGAGACCTAGGAGTCCTAGTTCACCAGTCAATGAAGGTGACTGAGCAAGTGCAACAGGCAGTGAAGAGGGCAAATGGAATGTTGGCCTTTGTTACAAGGGGAATTGAATACAAGAGCAAGGATGTTCTTTTGCATTTGTACAGGGCCCTGGTGAGACCACACCTGGAATATTGTGTACAGTTTTGGTCTCCAGGTTTAAGGAAGGACATTCTGGCAATTGAGGAAGTGCAGCGTAGATTCACTAGGTTGATTCCTGGGATGGCAGGGCTGTCTTACGCAGAGAGATTGGAGAGATTGGGCTTGTACACGCTGGAATTGAGGAGATTGAGAGGGGATCTGATTGAAACGTTTAAGGTAATTAAAGGATTTGATAGGATTGAGGCAGAAAATATGTTCCAGATGTTGGGAGAGTCCAATACCAGAGAGCATGGATTGAGAATAAGAGGTCAGTTATTTGAAACAGAGTTGAGGAAGAGCTTCTTCTCCCAGAGAGTTGTGGAGGTGTGGAATGCACTGGCTCGGAAGACGGTGGAGGCCAATTCTCTGGATGCTTTCAAGAAGGAGCTGGATAGATATCTGATGGCTAGGGGAATCAAGGGATATGGGGACAAGGCAGGGACTGGGTATTGACAGTGCATGATCAGCCATGATCTCAGAATGGCGGTGCAGACTCGAGGGGCCGAATGGTCTACTTCTGCACCTATTGTCTATTGTCTATTGTCTATTGTCTATTGAACTAGTCTGGCCATTCTCCTCGGACCTCTCCCATTGAAAAGTTGTCCCCCCCCCCCACAGAACTGCCGCTCCCTGGATTTACGTGCAATGTGTGTTTACTCTCCCCTTCCTCTCAGCTTGAACTAGTCTGGCCATTCTCCTCGGACCTCTCCCATTGAAAAGGTGTCCCCCACCCCGCAGCAAACTGCCGCTCCCTGGATTTACGTGCAATGTGTGTTTACTCTCGCCTTCCTCTCAGTTTGAAGAATGAATTGGGAGAAATTGTTATGGGAAACAGGGAAATGGCAACAGAATTTAATGCATACTTTAGATCTGTCTTCACCAGGGAGGACACAAGCAATCTCCCAAATGTATGGATGGGCCAGGGTCATAAGATATCAGAGGAATAGAGACAGATTGACATTAGGAAAGAAACTGTGATGAGTAGACTGGTAGGACTGAAGGCTAATAAATCCCCGGGTCCAGATGGTCTGCATCCGAGGGTTCTAAAAGAGGTGGCTCCGGAAATTGCAGATGCATTGGTAATCATTTTCCAATGTTCCTTAGATTCAGGATCAGTTCCTGAAGATTGGAGAGTGGCTAATGTTGTCCCACTTTTCAGGAAGGGAGGGAAGGAGAAAACGGAGAACTATCGCCCTGTTCGCCTAACGTCAGTCGTGGGGAAGATGCTTGAGTCCATTATTAAGGACGAAATAGTGGCACATCTAGATGGCAGAAATAGGATTAGGCCGAGCCAGCATGGATTTACCAAGGGCAAATCATGCTTGACTAATCTGTTGGAGTTTTTTGAGGGTGTAAAAAGGATGTTAGACGAGGGTAAGCCAGTAGATGTTGTGTACCTAGATTTTCAGAAGGCATTCGATAAGCTGCCACATAGGAGATTGGTGTGAAAAATCAGAGCTCATGGCATTGGGGGCAGGGTTTCAACATGGATAGAAAACAAGTTGGCAGATAGAAAGCAAAGGGTAGCAATGAATGGGTGTTTCTCAGACTGGCTGGAGGTGACTAGTGGGGTACCACAGGGCTCTGTATTGGGACCACAGCTCTTTACGATTTATGTCAATGATTTAGATGAGGGCATTGAAAACTATATCAGCAAGTTTGCTGACGATACTAAACTGGGTGGCAGTGTGACATGCGAAGAGGACGTTAGGAGAATACAGGGAGACTTGGATAGGCTGAGTGAGTGGGCAGATACTTGGCAGATGTCATTCAATGTGAATAAATGTGAAGTTATCCACTTTGGAAGCAGGAACAAGAGGACAGGGTATTGTCTGAACGGTGTCGAGTTAGGCAAGGGAGAAATGCAAAGAGACCTAGGAGTCCTAGTTCACCAGTCAATGAAGGTGAATGAGCAAGTGCAACAGGCAGTGAAGAGGGCAAATGGAATGTTGGCCTTTGTTACAAGGGGAATTGAATACAAGAGCAAGGATGTTCTTTTGCTTTTGTACAGGGCCCTGGTGAGACCACACCTGGAATATTGTGTACAGTTTTGGTCTCCAGGTTTAAGGAAGGACATTCTGGCAATTGAGGAAGTGCAGCGTAGATTCACTAGGTTGAATCCTGGGATGGCAGGGCTGTCTTACGCAGAGAGATTGGAGAGATTGGGCTTGTACACGCTGGAATTGAGGAGATTGAGAGGGGATCTGATTGAAACGTTTAAGATAATTAAAGGATTTGATAGGATTGAGGCAGAAAATATGTTCCAGATGTTGGGAGAGTCCAGTACCAGAGGGCATGGATTGAGAATAAGAGGTCAGTTATTTGAAACAGAGTTGAGGAAAAGCTTCTTCTCCCAGAGAGTTGTGGAGGTGTGGAATGCACTGCCTCGGACGACGGTGGAGGCCAATTCTCTGGATGCATTCAAGAAGGAGCTGGATAGATATCTGATGGATAGGGGAATCAAGGGATATGGGGACAAGGCATGGACTGGGTATTGATAGTGCATGATCAGCCATGATCTCAGAATGGCGGTGCAGTCTCGAGGGGCCGAATGGTCTACTTCTGCACCTATTGTCTATTGTCTATTGTCTATTGTCTATTGAACTAGTCTGGCCATTCTCCTCGGACCTCTCCCATTGAAAAGGTGTTCACCACCCCCCACAGAACTGCCGCTCCCTGGATTTACGTGCAATGTGTGTTTACTCTCCCCTTCCTCTCAGCTTGAACTAGTCTGGCCATTCTCCTCGGACCTCTCCCATTGAAAAGGTGTTTCTCCCCACAGAACTGCCGCTCCCTGGATTTACGTGCAATGTGTGTTTACTCTCCCCTTCCTCTCAGCTTGAACTAGTCTGGCCATTCTCCTCGGACCTCTCCCATTGAAAAGGTGTCCCCCACCCCGCAGAAAACTGCCGCTCCCTGGATTTACGTGCAATGTGTGTTTTCTCTCGCCTTCCTCGCAGTTTGAAGAATGAATTGGGAGAAATTGTTATGGGAAACAGGGAAATGGCAACAGAATTTAATGCATACTTTAGATCTGTCTTCACCAGGGAGGACACAAGCAATCTCCCAGATGTATGGATGGGCCAGGGTCATAAGATATCAGAGGAATAGAGACAGATTGACATTAGGAAAGAAACTGTGATGAGTAGACTGGTAGGACTGAAGGCTAATAAATCCCCGGGTCCAGATGGTCTGCATCCGAGGGTTCTAAAAGAGGTGGCTCCGGAAATTGCAGATGCATTGGTAATCATTTTCCAATGTTCCTTAGATTCAGGATCAGTTCCTGAAGATTGCAGAGTGGCTAATGTTGTCCCACTTTTCAGGAAGGGTGGGAAGGAGAAAACGGAGAACTATCGCCCTGTTAGCCTAACGTCAGTCGTGGGGAAGATGCTTGAGTCCATTAATAAGGACGAAATAGTGGCACATCTAGATGGCAGAAATAGGATTAGGCCGAGCCAGCATGGATTTACCAAGGGCAAATCATGCTTGACTAATCTGTTGGAGTTTTTTGAGGATGTAAAAAGGATGTTAGACGAGGGTAAGCCAGTAGATGTTGTGTACCTAGATTTTCAGAAGGCATTCGATAAGGTGCCACATAGGAGATTGGTGTGAAAAATCAGAGCTCATGGCATTGGGGGCAGGGTTTCAACATGGATAGAAAACAGGTTGGCAGATAGAAAGCAAAGGGTAGCAATGAATGGGTGTTTCTCAGACTGGCTGGAGGTGACTAGTGGGGTACCACAGGGCTCTGTATTGGGACCACAGCTCTTTACGATTTATGTCAATGATTTAGATGAGGGCATTGAAAACTATATCAGCAAGTTTGCTGACGATACTAAACTGGGTGGCAGTGTGACATGCGAAGAGGACGTTAGGAGAATACAGGGAGACTTGGATAGGCTGTGTGAGTGGGCAGATACTTGGCAGATGTCATTCAATGTGAATAAATGTGAAGTTATCCACTTTGGAAGCAGGAACAAGAGGGCATAGTATTGTCTGAACGGTGTAGAGTTAGGTAAGGGAGAAATGCAAAGAGACCTAGGAGTCCTAGTTCACCAGTCAATGAAGGTGAATGAGCAAGTGCAACAGGCAGTGAAGAGGGCAAATGGAATGTTGGCCTTTGTTACAAGGGGAATTGAGTACAAGAGCAAGGATGTCCTTTTGCATTTGTACAGGGCCCTGGTGAGACCACACCTGGAATATTGTGTACAGTTTTGGTCTCCAGGTTTAAGGAAGGACATTCTGGCAGTTGAGGAAGTGCAGCGTAGATTCACTAGGTTGATTCCTGGGATGGCAGGGCTGTCTTACGCAGAGAGATTGGAGAGATTGGGCTTGTACACGCTGGAATTGAGGAGATTGAGAGGGGATCTGATTGAAACCTTTACGATAATTAAAGGATTTGATAGGATTGAGGCAGGAAATATGTTCCAGATGTTGGGAGAGTCCAGTGCCAGAGGGCATGAATTGAGAATAAGAGGTCAGTTATTTAAAACAGAGTTGAGGAAGAGCTTCTTCTCCCAGAGAGTTGTGCAGGTGTGGAATGCACTACCTCGGAAGACGGTGGAGGCCAATTCTCTGGATGCTTTCAAGAAGGAGCTAGATAGATATCTGATGGATAGGGGAATCAAGGGACATGGGGACAAGGCAGGGACTGGGTATTGATAGTGAATGATCAGCCATGATCTCAGAATGGCGGTGCAGACTCGAGGGGCCGAATGGTCTACTTCTGCACCTATTGTCTATTGTCTATTGTCTAAAACCATTAAAGGCACATCATGAAGGGTGTCATTGATTACGCGCCCATTTAGATCGTTTGGAACCCCTGCCATATCAATGTGCTTTCCCGTATACGTGTGGAGCCTGATTTTCAGAATACGTCAATTCTTTTACAGTCATGTTATGACGCTACGTAAATATCAAAGATTGATAAACGACCCTTAATTCGTTGGGCTTTTGAAATGTAATAGGAGCTAGCAGCTGCAAGCTCTTCTTCCTTTCATTTGTAATACCAGCAACACTTCGCTTTCTGGCAATGATACTTTGTGCAATGGCGGTCGCGTGCACATTCGCAATGATCTGCTTCATAAGAGCTGTATAAACAATAAGCCCACCCGCAGGAGCAGCTGTTATTAGCGTTCCTAATGGTTCCAAGTTCAGCGTCATGATAACTATTAAATTCGTTTAATAGTTTAATCACAGTATCAAGTCATTTTAATATTAATCTGCGGAATACAAGCATGATTGCAACCGAACTGCCGCAGAAACTGATCGCCTCGGTCATTTGAAATTTGTGATAATACTGGGAATAGCGATAGGGATAGGACACGGAGTGTCCTTACGAAGAAATAGAGAACACACCCTCTTTCCCAACACGTCTTTTTTTAATTTTTTGCAAGACGAAGAAACCACTGTCATACCACCGCATCTAATGCTTCTTATATAAGATACCATGAAGAAAATGTTTACCTGCCTCACCAACGGGGGGTTTGTGTAACTAACGATATCTCTCTGTAACAAATATGATGTAAATACTAATGGCAATGCATTGTATACAGGAATCTAACTATATACTGGCAACGATTAACTGCCCAGAAACACCTTATAGTTCCGGTTGCGCGGAAAGTTCGTGCATCCCCCCTCTACGGACCCTCCCCCCAGCGGAACACCCCTCGGACGACGGGAATGGCATCCCCAACGCCCAGACCATACACGCTATCCACTGGGCCATTATGCACCCACTCTTCCTCCGCAGACGTCCATGCACCTGCACAGGCTGTAGTGGCCATATTACCCTGCCCGTGGACAGACAACAGACCCCCAACACATCATCTCGATACTGTACCAGACGGATGCATTTCAGTAGACGGGTCGTCGACCAAGACATTCGGAGTCTATTAAACGATACTACCGGGATACTACAGGAATTAGCCAAGGGGTTAAGGAAAACTATCACATCGCTGATGGATAAGGGGAATGTGCATCCATCGTTAGCGGCCTACCGGCGAGGTCAACCTGTTGGTACGCCATACTAGATTGCTACAAAAAAGCACTCGTGCGTCGTTCCCTCACCCGACTAACAAAGAGGCAGAAAGCCACACTCGTGTTTTGGGACGAGTCGGACCCACGATGGGGCACCTTACTACCAGCGGACTTTCTATCACGACCGGGACACAATACCCCCAGTCAGCAATTCGTCAATTGCATCAGAATTAACAGCAAATTCGGTTTTTGTCTCCACAATAAGTCAGCTATGTATCACTTGACCTGCGCCCGCCGTTTACTGTGTGACATTTTCAACCACCCCGAAACATCTCTATCGGGTCTGTACGCGTGCTTATACCGGATTCACCGAGAAACGGCATTGCTCAATAAGTAATTGTTCAATAGATCGGCTCTCGTTGATAAGCTATTACTGTGTAGATAAAGTATATAGACTAATTTATAAAGACACGGCGCCGTGCCGGTTGTACACAACAACAATTCAGCTTGGTATATGAACTGTATCAGACGTATTTATTAACACAATGTACCCGCTAATAGTTATAAGTAAAAATGTCCCATAGACCTATTTATTGAAAGTTCTCGACTGTATAGTACTCTAAGCGATAACTGTAGCCGTATATAACATCGATAGATGTAATTGTCCTGTATTTCAAATAACTTACTGTCATACTACTCAATAAATAATAGATTCTAGAAACATATCTCAGGGTTTTATATTTGGGAGTATTATCTCCGGTCTGTATATTTGGGAGGACTGTCTCAGGAGTCCCTATCTCGGGTCTCTATATCTCGGGGTACTGTCTCAGGGTGTCTTTATCTCGAGATATAGTTACAGGGTGTATTACCATTTTAAGATCTGTACAAGTCAGAGTTTGTTGACCGTATAATCTAATATATTTCTCTTACACAGGTGTTAAAATGCCAGGAACAGGCCCATCACCTCCCCCGAGAGCCCGACTGCGTTCAGGCGATAGGCTTCCGCTATCACCAAGACTGAAACGCATTTCATTTAAGACAAAGCTCCAACTCCACCGCCAACACCGGATCGACACAGATAATTCAGATGAAGAACCGCCACAATTTAAAACGATACGGCGTCGTAAACGAAAGGCCCCAACAGAAGCAGGCAAAAACGGAAAAAAGGAAGAAAGGGGAAAAAGGTCAGATTAACAGACACAACAGAGCACCAACCCGGGACGAAAGAGCCGCTACCCGAGGAAGAGAGAGAGATGCAAGGAGAGGGACCACCGAGTGAAGGGGGACAGGAAAGGGAAGGGTGTACACCGGGAGAAGGGACGCGGGGACACTCAAAAGAAAGCGAAACACCCCCGAGGGAAGGAGAGGACGAAAGAGAGAACCACCACCGGAGGAGGGGGAGGGCGGAAGCAGAGACCCGACACAGGGAGTGGGTGAGGGAGAGGAGAAAGGCGGAGGTCTAGAGACACCACAAGGGGAGGGAAAGGAGGAGCAGGACGGAGGGAGACAGCCGCCACCGGGGGAGGACGGAAAGAGAGAGCCACCACCGGAGGAGGGGGAGGGCGGAAGCAAAGACCCGACACAGGGAGTGGGTGAGGGGGAGGAGAAAGGCGGAGGTCTAGAGACACCACAAGGGGAGGGAGAGGAGGAGCAGGACGGAGGGAGACAGCCGCCACCGGGGGAGGACGGAAAGAGAGAGCCACCACCGGAGGAGGGGGAGGGCGGAAGCAAAGACCCGACACAGGGAGTGGGTGAGGGGGAGGAGAAAGGCGGAGGTCTAGAGACACCACAAGGGGAGGGAAAGGAGGAGCAGGACGGAGGGAGACAGCCGCCACCGGGGGAGGGGGAGGGCGGAAGCAGAGACCCGACACAGGGAGCGGGTGAGAGAGAGGAGAAAGGCGGAGGTCTAGAGACACCACAAGGGGAGGGAAAGGAGGAGCAGGACGGAGGGAGACAGCCGCCACCGGGGGAGGGGGAGGGCGTAAGCAGAGACCCGACACAGGGAGTGGGTGAGGGAGAGGAGAAAGGCAGAGGTCTAGAGACACCACAAGGGGAGGGAGAGGAGGAGCAGGACGGAGGGGGAGACCAACCCCCGGGGAAGGAGGGGGACGATGGAGGGGGAGGAGGACGACGGAGGGGGAGGAGGATGACGGAGGAAGAGACCAATCCCCGGTGGAGGAGGGGGACGATGGAGGGGGAGACCAACCCCTGGGGGAGGAGGAGGACGACGGAGGGGGAGACCAACCCCCGGGGGAGGAGGGGGACGATGGAGGGGACCAACCGCTGGGGGAGGAGGAGGACGACGGAGGGGGAGACCAACCCCCAGGGGAGGGAGAGGAGGATGACGGAGGAAGAGACCAACCCCCGAGGAAGGGAGAGGAGGACGACGGAGGGGGAGACCAACCCCCGGTGGAGGAGGGTGACGATGGAGGAGAAGCCGAACCCCCAGGAGAGGGGGAGGGCGGAACGAGAGAACCACCATCGAGGGAGGAGGACGGAGGCGGAGACCACCCCCCGGGAGAAGGGAAGAGCCGCCAGCGGGGTACGAACCGGTAGCAAAGTGGGGAACGGGAGCGGTACCTCCTTGGGAGGAAGAGGAAGACTCCACGGAAGGGGAAGCGCAACGGGACGAGGAAGGACCCACAGAAAAGGAGAGGGGAAGAGAAGAGGAAGGACCCACGGGAAAGGAGGGTGCGCAAGAAATGGAAAGACACACAGAGGAGAAGAGAGCAGAAACGGCGGGAACAAGCAAGGAATTCGACAACACAGATGACAACGAGGACACTGAAAGGCGGAAGAAAAGAAGAAAAAAGGAAAAGGAAAGGAAACGTACAGAGAGAGAAAGAAGGGAACGGACGTCTGAAAGGAAGCAACGGGAACGCGGAAGAAGGAAAGAAAGGACACAAACAGAGAAAGAGGGTCCGGAAAATTGCGATTGTGATGTCACCGGGACAGGCAAACAACAAGCAGTACAGAATACGGGCCGGTATTAAATCCAGAACACGTCCCCGCGCCACTCATAATACGGAAATCCAGGACACGGAGAGGTCAGACCCCCAATCCTACAATGGCTGAATCTCCGGGACTACCAGAAGGTATTGAACTACACGAGCCCAGCAGCGATAGTGATGGATCTTTTTCTTCAGCAAGAGACACTCACTATAAAGGGTGTGGAATAGATATCAATCCCAATTTAATCATGACAGATAGGTTTAATAGGAGAACTACAATAACAGTCGATAACGGCCTGTAGTTTGTGAAAAACAGCATAAAACTGGCGGCCTGGAAGTTATCGACACGAGAAACGGTCCAAGACCTAACAGAAAGGCTGATTAATTTGAAGGGAGTTGTCATCGAAGGGACAAAAGCTATACAACGGGCAATCGCCCACTACAGAAAAATGAAACAAATCCTACTAAAGCCACCAGAAAATACCACATTTCCAGCTCCAGCCTTGACAAGTATGAGCCATGAATCGCCACCAATAGGATTTAAAATTCGGCAATCGACCGACCAAGCCCCATCCACGTCAGCACAGGCCGGACGTTCGGAGGATGTGGAAATTGTGACAGTCCCAGAGGGTGACACAGTGCACTCCAACGAAGACGCCCTCGGGAAATATAGACTAACTAAACACGCACAAAAACATCACTATCAACTACACAACAATGAATCTTTCCTCGGAGTAATGACTGACAATGACATTGAGGACTCTAAATTCCTCATAGGTAAAGACATGGCTCATTGGTTGCAGCGCAAGCTCCTTGAAAGCCGACGCAACACGATCGAACAACAGCAACAGGTAACGGAGCAACCGATTCTGATCGAGTCCGATTCTTCAGCGGAAGAGACAGAGGCCGTAGCTGGACCATCACACTCAACACCCGTACGAACAATCATCAAGAAGGAACCGGACGAGCTAGGACCCGCGGGGGCAACAAGCCATCCATTAGGAGCAACCGAGTAAATCACACCACCTTCCGGTACCAGTAGCGATGACGACAGTGATGGAGACAACGGAGGTGAAGAGGAAGATCATGGGGACATGGAACAAGAAGAGCAAGAGGGCCAAGAGGAGACAGATCAGCATCAGGGGGATCCCGAAACAGAACGCAGACGGCGCAGGAAACAGCGGGCACATGAGAAATTTAGCCACTTCACTAGTAAATGGCGCAGAGGCGGAACCGGCGACGATACAGACGGGGCCGCAAGACCAGCTCACCGCGACCATTCACCGATCAGAGATGCGAATCGCCGCAAGCAGAAACACAGAATAGCCCCTGATCACGAATATGCAGTAAACAAGGGAAAATAACTACTTCTAAAATACCAACTCACCGGTATCTCAGGCACCGACTTCCCTGCCCTAAACGGAATGACGAAAACAATGGTAGAAATAAAAGTAAGCCCCGGTAGCAGAGCATCACTGGACATCCGGCGCAGTAATATTCCGAATAAAAGAATGCAAAGAGGAATGGGCTGGACTCCAAGGCATACCCCAAGGAGATACGATCCTAACGATATTAGGATCTACGGCTTCAACTTTCCATCAAAGGGGATCCGCGATATAGTAAATCCACAGACGATAATACGTTATCTCTCAAAGGAAAGGGACGTAATGACAGCGTTCCAAATGTACACACCTGGCTTGAAGAATAGAGCTTTCCAACAAAGCGACATCCAAGCCATGTCAGAATGTACAGGTCCCAATCATAAGCGGAGACTGATTGTCATGGCCATCGTTTCCAAAAGCTCCCAAAATAAGAATATCAGCCTAACGTTTAATGAATTTACTGTGAAACATACCTAAAGACCTTCCATGAATTTAAGCTTAGGGCCAGGGAGATTTGCCATGTACAAATTGGTACCCGCTGAACAGAAGAAAAGTCGCGTACTTTTGAATGAAATAAACGGTTTTATCAATTCGGTCAACTGTGGGGAGGACACGGTCTTCTGCGCATACATTTCAACCGGTAGTATACCATTTAGCGACGACAGACAAGGCCACGACGAAGATGATGGGGACGAAGGAGAACCGGAAGCCGACGAGTAGACACAGAACATTCAGTATTTTAACTGACCAAAAATGTTTGTACAAAGAACCAAGGCAATCTCAACCACCAGTAGTTGTTGAACAAAGAGACACCAGTATTGTCAGCGTTTGTAAAGAAGATCGCAATCACCAATAATTGTTGAAACAAAGATGACTAAAACCTAAACGTTAGTACTGTCGGTATCCGAGATAAATTATTTTGTAATGTAAAAACAATCACAATTTTTTTTTACAATTTAAAATATAATTATTTTATTAAATACATCATATAGTTTACGCACCGTTATTTACATTATGTACTTTACACTTTACTTATCAATTAGGTGACAGATAGAACTTCGGTCCAATATGAACCGTAATTACAATATGAACTGTGACATTTCACCTGTCAACCAGATATCAAACGTTTGTCCATCTAACACGCATTTATGACTTGTGTTTTACATTTCACTCGTCAATCAGATATCAGCCATTTGTCGCTCTACCATGGCTTCATGCCTCATGTTTTACAATTCACTTGTCAGCTCTTGATGGAGCTTTCCATCCGCGATTCAATAATGGTCGTCGCGAGCCTCATCGGACAGCCGCAAAGCCAAATTGACGAAGCGCCAATTTGAAGACGATACTAATCACCAGGAGGCGGCGCGTCCATCTGGCTATATATACACCACACAACAAACAAACCGCTATCGCCTATTATACCATTGACAATGGTCTCCTTGGTAGTTCACTGTCTCGAGCTCGCAGGCCTTCTTTCACTGGCGTTCGTGTGGAATCTCCTCAGTGCGCCCCTGATCGTACCATTGCTAGTCACGTCGGTGTCCTTGTAGATCAGAGTCTTTTGTGCCATTCTTCTGGCTACAATATGGATTGTGCTATGACTCCCGGAGATTGTACGTACAGGCTACACCTGCTACCACGTATATGGAGATGGAGAATTGCCTGAACTACCCACTGTCCAGGAGCAAAGACTACATTTGGAGGAACGGGAAAAAGCGTGGTCCTGTATACCAGAGCGCACTAGCAACTAAAGACATTCGGGAGCATTTTCAATAATGACCAGAGCTCGATGTCATCAATATATCTATGGATCTGTTTATAACAGTGACTGGATTACCATTTTGGATTGCTCACCTCGGAAAAGAACTGAACGTGAAGGACAGTTACATACTGACTGAAGACAGTAGAATCTATGACGGGCCCGTATACGGGAGGCAGGATACGGGCCCGTATATCGGTAGACCGGGGTGACGGGCCCGTATATGGATAGACGGGGGTTACGTGCCCGTATACAGGAGTCATGATACGGGCCCGTATATCGGTAGACCGGTGTGACGGGCCCGTATATGGATAGACCGGCCACGGGGTGGCACTCCAGCGTGACAGGCCCGTATACGGGAGACAGGATACGTGCCCGTATATCGGAAGAGAGGATACGGGCCCGTATAACGGTAGACTGGGGTGACGGGCCCGTATATGGATAGACCGGGCCACGGGATGGAGCTCCGGCGGGACGGTCCCGTATAACGGTAGACCAGGGTGACGGGCCCGTATATCGGTAGACGGGGGTTACGTGCCCGTATACGGGAGTCAGGATACGGGCCCGTATATCGGTAGACCGGGGTGACGGGCCCGTATATGGATAGACCGGCCACGGGGTGGCGCTCCGGCGTGACGGGCCCGTATACGGGAGGCAGAATACGGGCCCGTATATCGGAAGAGTGGATACGGGCCCGTATATCGGTAGACCGGGGTGACGGGCCCGTATATGGATAGACCGGCCACGGGATGGCGCTCCGGTGGGACGGTCGCGTATACGGGAGGCAGGATGCGGGCCCGTATAACGGTAGACCAGGGTGACGGGCCCGTATATCGATAGACGGGGGTTACGTGCCCGTATACGGTAGTCAGTATACGGGCCCCTATATCGGTAGACCGGGGTGACGGGCCCGTATATGGATAGACCGGCCACGGGGTGGCGCACCGGAGTGACGGGCACGTATACGGGAGGCAGGATACGGGCCCGTATATCGATTAAACGGGGTGACGGTCCCGTATATGGGAGGCAGGAGACGGGCCCGTATATCGGTTGAACGGGGTGACGGGCCCGTATATGGTTGGCGGGATATGGGCCCATATATGAGTAACGGAAGGTCCCCCTCCGTGGTCTAAACCGTATATGGGCAGGGGAAGGTACTCCCGGACAGCCGTTCCATATACGGCAGCAACATTCTCAAGAAGTCCAGATGGCTAATAGAGGAGCAGCAGTGAGCATTGTGCAAATCAGGCGCCTTTCTCCATTGGAGGCTGGCGTAACACTTATAACTCCACCCCATGTTATATTTGATTAGGGTATGCTGTGTCAGTCATTCCTGTCGTTAGGGACATTAGCAACTAAGTCATCAATACAAGATTACTCAATTATGGTTAATAAACTGGTACATGCGCAGTAAAGGCATACGAATCTAAGGCTCGTTAATTTTGAGATGCTTGCTTCATTTTAGAATAATTCTGATTGAGAGATCTGGGACTGTTCTATTAAGGGGGGCGACGGGTATACTCTCTTACACATGCGCCATCCATGTCTGTGGATCCATTAAGGGGATGGTGTGGATCTATTAAAGGGGTGGTGTGAATCCGTTAAGGGGGTGGTGTGGATCCATTAAGGGGTGATTTATAATATAATGAATTATAGAAGCAATAATAATTGTATAAAATATATCTTTTCTATTAATAGAATATATCAGTATATTCATGAATATACATCCAGAGATATAATGTAATATTTATATGTTTCTTACATTTACTGTACGCATAGCTTATTACATGTAATTTACATTACAAGTATTATACAGTTCCTCATCTTATCAGTTTAGAGGTTTTCTTCACTTCTTCAATAACTGCTGACGATTGACTGGTCCATTCGTAAATCGCTATATGGACATCGGTTCTTGAATTTCTACTATACATCAAATACATCGTAGCTAGCGTGAGCAAACTTAAGAAACATAATGTAAAATCCTGTCTCCAAAAAGAGGTTGCACAGCTTGCCAGCGTCTGGCATAGCTTTATCAGAGATAAAATTTCGTTTACTAAAATTACTAATAGTTTACTGCCTCGAGCTCGCAGGCCTACTTTCACTGGCGTTCGTGTAGAATCTCCTCTTTGCGCCCCTGATCGTACCATTGCGAGTCACGTCGGTGTCCTTGTAGAACAGAGTCTTTTGTGCCATTCTTCTGGCTGCTGTATGGATTGTGCAATGGCTCCCGGAGATTGTACGTACAGGCTACATCTGCTACCACGTATATCGAGGTGGAGAATTGCCTGACCTACCCACTGTCCAGGAGCAAAAACTACATTTGGAGGAACGGGAAAAAGCGTGGACCTGTATACTAGAGCGCACTAGCAACTAAAGTCATTCGGGAGCATTTTCTATAATGACATGAGCTCGATGTAATCAATATATCTATAGATCTGTTTATAACAGTGACTGGATTACCATTTTGGATTGCTCACCTCGGAAAAGAACTGCACGTGAAGGACAGATACGTACTGACTGAAGACAGTAGAATCTATGACGGGCCCGTATACGGGAGGTAGGATACGGGCCCGTATGTCGGGAGACAGGATACGGGCCCGTATATCGGTAGTCCGGCGTGTCGGGGCCGTATATGGATATACAGGCCACGGGATGGCGCTCCGGCGTGACGGGCCCGTATACGGGAGGCAGGATACGGGCCCGTATGTCGGGAGACAGGATACGGGCCCGTATATCGGTAGTCCGGCGTGTCGGGGCCGTATATGGATATAGAGGCCACGGGATGGCGCTCCGGCGTGACGGGCCCGTATACGGGAGGCAGGATGCGGGCCCGTTTATCGGTAGACCAGGGTGACGGGCCCGTATATCGTTAGACGTGGGTGACGTGCCCGTATACGGTAGTCAGGATACGGGCCCGTATATCGGTAGACCGGAGTGACGGGCCCGTATATGGATAGACCGGCCACGGAATGGCGCTCCGGCGTGACGGGCCCGTATACGGGAGGCCGCATAGGGACCCGTATATCGGTAGACCGGGGTGACGGGCCAGTATTCTGCCAACCATATACGGGCCCGTATATCGGTAGACCAGTGCGACGGGCCCGTATATGGATAGACCGGCCACGGAATGGCGCTCCGGCTTGACGGGCCCGTATACGGGTGGCAGTATGCGGGCCCGTATATCGGTAGACCAGGGTGACGGGCCCGTATATCGGTAGACGGGGGTTACGTGCCCGTATACGGGAGGCAGGATTCGGGCCCGTATATCGGTAGACCGGGGTGACGGGCCCGTATATGGATAGACCGGCCACGGGGTGGCGCTCCGGCGTGACGGGCCCGTTTACGGGAGGCAGGAGACGGCCCGTATATCGGTTGAACGGGGTGACGGGCCCGTATATGGTTGGCGGTATACGGGCCCGTCACTCCGGTCTACCGATATACGTGCCCGTATATGGTTGCCGTGATATGGGCCCATATATGAGTAACGGACGGTCCCCCTCCGGGGTCTAAACCGTATATGGGCAGTGGAAGGTACTCTCAGACAGCTGTTACATATACGGCAGCAACATTCTCAAGAAGTCCAGATGGCTAATAGAGGAGCAGCAGTGAGCATTGTGCAAATCAGGCGCCTTTCTCCATTGGAGGCTGGCTTAACACTTATAACTCAACCCCATGTTATATTTGACTTGGGTATGCTGTGTCAGTCATTCCTGTCGTTAGGGACATTAGCAACTAAGTCATCAATACAAGATTACTCAATTATGGTTAATAAACTGGTACATGCGCAGTAAAGGCACACGAATCTAAGGCTCGTTAATTTTGAGATGCTTGCTTCATTTTGGAATAATTCTGCTTGAGAGATCTGGGACTGTTCTATTAAGGGGTCGGCGGGTATACTCTCTTACACATGCGCCATCCATGTCTGTGGATCCATTAAGGGGATGGTGTGGATCTATTAAAGGGGTGGTGTGAATCCGTTAAGGGGGTGGTGTGGATCCATTAAGGGGTGATTTATAATATAATGAATTATAGAAGCAATAATAATTGTATAAAATATATCTTTTTTATTAATAGAATATATCAGTATATTCATCAATATACATCCAGAGATAAAATGTAATATATATATGTTTCTTACATTTACTGTACGCATAGCTTATTACATGTAATTTACATTACAAGTATTATACAGTTCCTCATCTTATCAGTTTAGAGGTTTTCTTCACTTCTTCAATGACTGCTGACAATTGACTGGTCCATTCGTAAATCGCTATATCGACATCGGTTCTTGAATTTCTACTATACATCAAAAACATCGTAGCAAGCGTGAGCAAACTTAAGAAACTTAATGTAAAATCCTGTCTCCAAAAGAGGTTGCACAGCTTGCCAGCGTCTGGCAGAGCTTTATCAGAGATAAAATTTAGTTTACCAAAATTGCTAGTAGTTTACTGTCTCGAGCTCGCAGGCCTTCTTTCACTGGCGTTCGTGTGGAATCTCCTCTGTGCGCCCCTGATCGTAAAATTGCGAGTCACGTCGGTGTCCTTGTAGATCAGAGTCTTTTGTGCCATTCTTCTGGCTGCTGTATGGATTGTGCAATGGCTCCCGGAGATTGTACGTACAGGCTACATCTGCTACCACGTATATCGAGGTGGAGAATTGCCTGACCTACCCACTGTCCAGGAGCAAAGACTACATTTGGAGGAACGGGAAAAAGCGTGATCCTGTATACCAGAGCGCACTAGCAACTAAAGTCATTCGGGAGCATTTTCTATAATGACCTGAGCTCGATGTAATCAATATATCTATAGATCTGTTTATAACAGTGACTGGATTACCATTTTGGATTGCTCACCTCGGAAAAGAACTGCACGTGAAGGACAGATACGTACTGACTGAAGACAGTAGAATCTATGACGGGCCCGTATACGGGAGGCAGGATGCGGGCCCGTTTATCGGTAGACCAGGGTGACGGGCCCGTATATCGTTAGACGGGGGTGACGTGCCCGTATACGGTAGTCAGGATACGGGCCCGTATATCGGTAGACCGGAGTGACGGGCCCGTATATGGATAGACCGGCCACGGAATGGCGCTCCGGCGTGACGGGCCCGTATACGGGAGGCAGGAGACGGGCCCGTATATCGGTTGAACGGGGTGACGGGCCCGTATATGGTTGGCGGTATACGGGCCCGTCACTCCGGTCTACCGATATACGTGCCCGTATATGGTTGCCGTGATATGGGCCCATATATGAGTAACGGACGGTCCCCCTCCGGGGTCTAAACCGTATATGGGCAGTGGAAGGTACTCTCAGACAGCTGTTACATATACGGCAGCAACATTCTCAAGAAGTCCAGATGGCTAATAGAGGAGCAGCAGTGAGCATTGTGCAAATCAGGCGCCTTTCTCCATGGGAGGCTGGCTTAACACTTATAACTCAACCCCATGTTATATTTGAATTGGGTATGCTGTGTCAGTCATTCCTGTCGTTAGGGACATTCGCAACTAAGTCATCAATACAAGATTACTCAATTATGGTTAATAAACTGGTACATGCGCAGTAAAGGCACACGAATCTAAGGCTCGTTAATTTTGAGATGCTTGCTTCATTTTGGAATAATTCTGCTTGAGAGATCTGGGACTGTTCTATTAAGGGGGGCGACGGGTATACTCTCTTACACTTGCGCCATCCATGTCTGTGGATGGTGTGAATCTATTAAAGGGGTGGTGTGAATCCGTTAAGGGTGTGGTGTGGATCCATTAAGGGGTGATTTATAATATAATGAATTATAGAAGCAATAATAATTGTATAAAATATATCTTTTTTATTAATAGAATATATCAGTATATTCATGAATATACATCCAGAGATATAATGTAATATTTATATGTTTCTTACATTTACTGTACGCATAGCTTATTACATGTAATTTACATTACAAGTATTATACAGTTCCTCATCTTATCAGTTTAGAGGTTTTCTTCACTTCTTTAATGACTGCTGACAATTGACTGGTCCATTCGTAAATCGCTATATCGACATCGGTTCTTGCATTTCTACTATACATCAAATACATCGTAGCTACCGTGAGCAAACCTAAGAAACATAATGTAAAATCCTGTTTCCAAAAAGAGGTTGCGCAGCTTGCGTCTGGCAGAGCTTTATCAGAGATAAAATTTAGTTTACTAAAATTACTAGTAGTTTACTGTCTCGAGCTCGCAGGCCTTCTTTCACTGGCGTTCGTGTGGAATCTCCTCTGTGCGCCCTGATCGTACCATTCCTAGTCACGTCGGTGTCCTTGTAGATCAGAGTCTTTTGTGCCATTCTTCTGGCTACAATATGGATTGTGCTATGGCTCCCGGAGATTGTACGTACAGGCTACATCTGCTACCACGTATATCGAGGTGGAGAATTGCCTGACCTACCCACTGTCCAGGAGCAAAGACTACATTTGGAGGAACGGGAAAAAGCGTGGTCCTGTATACCAGAGCGCACTAGCAACTAAAGACATTCGGGAGCATTTTCTATAATGACCAGTGCTCGATGTCATCAATATATCTATAGATCTGTTTATAACAGTGACTGGATTACCATTTTGGATAGCTCACCTCGGAAAAGAACTGCACGTGAAGGACAGATACGTACTGACTGAAGACAGTAGAATCTATGACGGGCCCGTATACGGGAGGTAGGACCGGGGTGACGAGCTCGTATACGTTTAGACCGGCCACGGGTTGGCGCTCCAGCGTGACGGGCCAGTATACGGGAGACAGGATACGGGCCCGTATATCGGGAGACAGGGTACGGGCCCGGATATCGGTAGACCGGTGTGACGGGCCCGTATATGGATAGACCGGCCAAGGGGTGGCACTCTGGCGTGACGGGCCCGTATATCGGTTAAACGGGGTGACGGGCCGTATTTGGTTAGACCGACCACGGGGTGGCGCTCCAGCGTGACGGGCCCGTATACGGGAGACAGGATACGGGCCCGTACGTCGGAAGACAGGATACGGGCCCGTATATCGGTAGTCCGGAGTGTCGGACACGTATATGGATAGACAGGCCACGGGATGGTTCTCCGGCGTGACGGGCCCGTATATATACGGGAGGCAGGATTCGGGCCCGTTTATCGGTAGACCAGGGTGACGGGCCCGTATATCGGTAGTCGGCGGTTACGTGCCCGTATACGGGAGTCAGGATACGGGCCCGTATATCGGTAGACCGGGGTGACGGGCCCGTATATGGATAGAATTGCCACGGGGTGGCGCTCCGGCGTGACTGGCCCGTATACGGGCCCGTATATCGGTCGACCGGGGTGACGGGTCCGTATATGGATAGACCGGCCACGGAATGGCGCTCCGGCGTGACTGGCCCGTATACGGGAGGCAGGATACCGGCCCGTATATCGGTCGACTGGGGTTGACGGCCCCGTATATGGATAGACCGGACACGGGGTGGCGTTCCGGCGTGACGGGCCCGTATACGGGAGGCAGGAGACGGGCCCGTATATCAGTTGAACGGGCTGACGGGCCCGTTTATGGATAGACCGGCCAAGGGGTGGCGCTCCGGCGTGACGGGCCCGTATACGGGAAGCAGTATACGGGCCCGTATATCGGTAGACCGGCGTGACGGGCCCGTATATGGATAGACCGGCCACCGGGTGGCGCTCTGGCGTGGCGGGCCCGTATTCCGCCAACCATATACGGGCCCGTCACTCCGGTCTACCGATATACGTGCCCGTATATGGTTGGCGGGATATTGTCCCATATATGAGTAACGGAAGCTCCCCCTCCGGGGTCTGAACCGTATATGGGCAGTGGAAGGTACTCCCGGATATCTGTTACATATACGGCAGCAACATTCTCAAGAAGTCCAGATGGCTAATAGAGGAGCAGCCGTGAGCATTGTGCAAATCAGGCGCCTTTCTCAATTGGAGCCTGGCGTAACACTTATAACTCAACCCCATGTAAAATTTGATTGCGCTATGCTGTGTCAGGCATTCCTGTCGTTAGGGACATTAGCAACTAAGTCATCAATACAAGATTACTCAATTATGGTTAATAAACTGGTACATGCGCAGTAAAGGCACACGAATCTAAGGCTCGTTAATTTTGAGATGCTTGCTTCATTTCAGAATAATTCTGCTTGAGAGATCTGGGACTGTTCTATTAAGGGGGGCGACGGGTATACTCTCTTACACATGCGCCATCCATGTCTGTGGATCCATTAAGAGGATGGTGTGGATCTATTAAAGGGGTGGTGAGAATCCGTTAAGGGGGTGGTGTGGATCCATTAAGAGGTGATTTATAATATAATGAATTATAGAAGCAATAATAATTGTATAAAATATATCTTTTCTATTAATGGAACATATCAGTATATTCATCAATATACATCCAGAGATACAATACAATATTTATATGTTTCTTACATTTACTGTACGCATAGCTTATTACATGTAATTTACATTACAAGTACTATACAGTTCCTCATCTTATCAGTTTAGAGGTTTTCTTCACTTCTTTAATGACTGCTGACAATTGACTGGTCCATTCGTAAATCGCTATATCGACATCGGTTCTTGCATTTCTACTATACATCAAATACATCGTAGCTACCTTGAGCAAACCTAAGAAACATAATGTAAAATCCTGTTTCCAAAAAGAGGTTGCACAGCTTGCGTCTGGCAGAGCTTTATCAGAGATAACATTTAGTTTACTAAAATTACTAGTAGTTTACTGTCTCGAGCTCGCAGGCCTTCTTTCACTGGCGTTCGTGTGGAATCTCCTCTGTGCGCCCCTGATCGTACCATTGCTAGTCACGTCGGTGTCCTTGTAGATCAGAGTCTTTTGCGCCATTCTTCTGGCTACTGTATGGATTGTGCTATGGCTCCCGGAGTTTGTACGTACAGGCTACATCTGCTACCACGTATATCGAGGTGGAGAATTGCCTGACCTACCCTCTGTCCAGGAGCAAAGACTACATTTGGAGGAACGGGAATAAGCGTGGTCCTGTATACCAGAGCGCACTAGCAACTAAAGACATTCGGGAGCATTTTCTATAATGACCAGAGCTCGATGTCATCAATATATCTATAGATCTGTTTATAACAGTGACTGGATTACCATTTTGGATTGCTCACCTCGGAAAAGAACTGCACGTGAAGGACAGATAAATGCTGCCTGAAGACAGTAGAATTTATGAGGGCCCGTATACGGGAGGTAGGATACGGGCCCGTATATCGGTAGACCGGGGTGACGAGCTCGTATACGTTTAGATCGGCCACGGGGTGGCGCTCCAGCGTGACGGTCCCGTATACGGGAGGCAGTGTGCGGCCCCGTAAATCGGTAGACCAGGGTGACGGGCCCGTATATCGGTAGACCAGGGTGACGGGCCCGTATATCGGTAGACGGGCGCTACGTGCCCGTATACGGGAGTCAGGATATGGGCCCGTATATCGGTAGACCGGGGTAACTGGCCCGTATATGGATAGACCGGCCACGGGGTGGCGCTCCGGCGTGACGGGCACATATACGGGAGGCAGGATACGGGCCCGTATATCGGTAGACCGGGTGACGGGCCCGTATATCCCGTATGTCGTTGGCGGGATATGGGCCCATATATGAGTAACGGAAAGTCCCCCTCCGGGGTCTAAACCGTATATGGGCAGTGGAAGTTACTCCCGGACAGCCGTTCCATATACGGCAGCAACATTCTCAAGAAGTCCAGATGGCTAATAGAGGAGCAGCAGTGAGCATTGTGCAAATCAGGCGCCTTTCTCCATTGGAGGCTGGCGTAACACTTATAACTCCACACAATGTTATATTTGATTGGGGTATGCTGTGTCAGTCATTCCTGTCGTTAGGGACATTAGCAACAAAGTCATCAATACACGATTACTGAATTATGGTTAATAAACTGGTACATGCACAGTAAAGGCACACGAATCTAAGGCCCGTTAATTTTGAGATGCTTGCTTCATTTTAGAATAATTCTGCTTGAGAGATCTGGGACTGTTCTATTAAGTGGGGCGACGGGTATACTCTCTTACACATGCGCAACCCATGTCTGTGGATCCATTAAGGGGATGGTGTGGATCCGTTAAGGGGGTGGTCTGGATCCATTAAAGGGGTGGTGTGGATCCGTTAAGGGGGTGGTGTGGATCCATTAAGGGGTGATTTATAATATAATGAATTATAGAAGCAATAATAATTGTATAAAATATATCTTTTTTATTAATAGAATATATCAGTATATTCATCAATATACATCCAGAGGTATAATGCAATATTTATATGTTTCTTACATTTACTGTACGCATTGCTTATTACATGTAATTTACATTACAAGTATTATACAGTTCCTCATCTTATCAGTTTAGAGGTTTTCTTCACTTCTTCAATGACTGCTGACAATTGACTGGTCCATTCGTAAATCGCTATATCGACATCGGTTCTTGAATTTCTACTATACATCAAATACATCGTAGCTAGCGTGAGCAAACCTAAGAAACATAATGTAAAATCCTGTCTCCAAAAAGAGGTTGCACAGTTTGCCAGCGTCTGGCAGAGCTTTATCAGAGATAAAATTTCGTTTACTAAAATTACTAGTAGTTTACTGTCTCGAGCTCGCAGGCCTTCTTTCACTGGCGTTCGTGTGGAATCTCCTCTGTGCGCCCCTGATCGTACCATTGCTAGTCACGTCGGTGTCCTTGTAGATCAGAGTCTTTTGCGCCATTCTTCTGGCTACTGTATGGATTGTGCTATGGCTCCCGGAGATTGTACGTACAGGCTACATCTGCTACCACGTATATCGAGGTGGAGAATTGCCTGACCTACCCTCTGTCCAGGAGCAAAGACTACATTTGGAGGAACGGGAAAAAGCGTGGTCCTGTATACCAGAGCGCACTAGCAACTAAAGACATTCGGGAGCATTTTCTATAATGACCAGAGCTCGATGTCATCAATATATCTATAGATCTGTTTATAACAGTGACTGGATTACCATTTTGGATTGCTCACCTCGGAAAAGAACTGCACGTGAAGGACAGATACATGCTGCCTGAAGACAGTAGAATCTATGACGGTCCCGTACACGGGAGGTAGGATACGGGCCCGTATATCGGTAGACCGGGGTGACGAGCTCGTATACGTTTAGATCGGCCACGGGGTGGCGCTCCAGCGTGACGGTCCCGTATACGGGAGGCAGTGTGCGGCCCCGTAAATCGGTAGACCAGGGTGACGGGCCCGTATATCGGTAGACCAGGGTGACGGGCCCGTATATCGGTAGACGGGCGCTACGTGCCCGTATACGGGAGTCAGGATATGGGCCCGTATATCGGTAGACCGGGGTAACTGGCCCGTATATGGATAGACCGGCCACGGGGTGGCGCTCCGGCGTGACGGGCACGTATACGGGAGGCAGGATACGGGCCCGTATATCGGTAGACCGGGTGACGGGCCCGTATATCCCGTATGTCGTTGGCGGGATATGGGCCCATATATGAGTAACGGAAAGTCCCCCTCCGGGGTCTAAACCGTATATGGGCAGTGGAAGTTACTCCCGGACAGCCGTTCCATATACGGCAGCAACATTCTCAAGAAGTCCAGATGGCTAATAGAGGAGCAGCAGTGAGCATTGTGCAAATCTGGCGCCTTTCTCCATTGGAGGCTGGCGTAACACTTATAACTCCACACAATGTTATATTTGATTGGGGTATGCTGTGTCAGTCATTCCTGTCGTTAGGGACATTAGCAACAAAGTCATCAATACACGATTACTGAATTATGGTTAATAAACTGGTACATGCACAGTAAAGGCACACGAATCTAAGGCCCGTTAATTTTGAGATGCTTGCTTCATTTTAGAATAATTCTGCTTGAGAGATCTGGGACTGTTCTATTAAGTGGGGCGACGGGTATACTCTCTTACACATGCGCAACCCATGTCTGTGGATCCATTAAGGGGATGGTGTGGATCCGTTAAGGGGGTGGTCTGGATCCATTAAAGGGGTGGTGTGGATCCGTTAAGGGGGTGGTGTGGATCCATTAAGGGGTGATTTATAATATAATGAATTATAGAAGCAATAATAATTGTATAAAATATATCTTTTTTATTAATAGAATATATCAGTATATTCATCAATATACATCCAGAGGTATAATGCAATATTTATATGTTTCTTACATTTACTGTACGCATTGCTTATTACATGTAATTTACATTACAAGTATTATACAGTTCCTCATCTTATCAGTTTAGAGGTTTTCTTCACTTCTTCAATGACTGCTGACAATTGACTGGTCCATTCGTAAATCGCTATATCGACATCGGTTCTTGAATTTCTACTATACATCAAATACATCGTAGCTAGCGTGAGCAAACCTAAGAAACATAATGTAAAATCCTGTCTCCAAAAAGAGGTTGCACAGTTTGCCAGCGTCTGGCAGAGCTTTATCAGAGATAAAATTTCGTTTACTAAAATTACTAGTAGTTTACTGTCTCGAGCTCGCAGGCCTTCTTTCACTGGCGTTCGTGTGGAATCTCCTCTGTGCGCCCCTGATCGTACCATTGCTAGTCACGTCGGTGTCCTTGTAGATCAGAGTCTTTTGCGCCATTCTTCTGGCTACTGTATGGATTGTGCTATGGCTCCCGGAGATTGTACGTACAGGCTACATCTGCTACCACGTATATCGAGGTGGAGAATTGCCTGACCTACCCTCTGTCCAGGAGCAAAGACTACATTTGGAGGAACGGGAAAAAGCGTGGTCCTGTATACCAGAGCGCACTAGCAACTAAAGACATTCGGGAGCATTTTCTATAATGACCAGAGCTCGATGTCATCAATATATCTATAGATCTGTTTATAACAGTGACTGGATTACCATTTTGGATTGCTCACCTCGGAAAAGAACTGCACGTGAAGGACAGATACATGCTGCCTGAAGACAGTAGAATCTATGACGGTCCCGTACACGGGAGGTAGGATACGGGCCCGTATATCGGTAGACCGGGGTGACGAGCTCGTATACGTTTAGATCGGCCACGGGGTGGCGCTCCAGCGTGACGGTCCCGTATACGGGAGGCAGTGTGCGGCCCCGTAAATCGGTAGACCAGGGTGACGGGCCCGTATATCGGTAGACCAGGGTGACGGGCCCGTATATCGGTAGACGGGCGCTACGTGCCCGTATACGGGAGTCAGGATATGGGCCCGTATATCGGTAGACCGGGGTAACTGGCCCGTATATGGATAGACCGGCCACGGGGTGGCGCTCCGGCGTGACGGGCACGTATACGGGAGGCAGGATACGGGCCCGTATATCGGTAGACCGGGTGACGGGCCCGTATATCCCGTATGTCGTTGGCGGGATATGGGCCCATATATGAGTAACGGAAAGTCCCCCTCCGGGGTCTAAACCGTATATGGGCAGTGGAAGTTACTCCCGGACAGCCGTTCCATATACGGCAGCAACATTCTCAAGAAGTCCAGATGGCTAATAGAGGAGCAGCAGTGAGCATTGTGCAAATCTGGCGCCTTTCTCCATTGGAGGCTGGCGTAACACTTATAACTCCACACAATGTTATATTTGATTGGGGTATGCTGTGTCAGTCATTCCTGTCGTTAGGGACATTAGCAACAAAGTCATCAATACACGATTACTGAATTATGGTTAATAAACTGGTACATGCACAGTAAAGGCACACGAATCTAAGGCCCGTTAATTTTGAGATGCTTGCTTCATTTTAGAATAATTCTGCTTGAGAGATCTGGGACTGTTCTATTAAGTGGGGCGACGGGTATACTCTCTTACACATGCGCAACCCATGTCTGTGGATCCATTAAGGGGATGGTGTGGATCCGTTAAGGGGGTGGTCTGGATCCATTAAAGGGGTGGTGTGGATCCGTTAAGGGGGTGGTGTGGATCCATTAAGGGGTGATTTATAATATAATGAATTATAGAAGCAATAATAATTGTATAAAATATATCTTTTTTATTAATAGAATATATCAGTATATTCATCAATATACATCCAGAGGTATAATGCAATATTTATATGTTTCTTACATTTACTGTACGCATTGCTTATTATATGTAATTTACATTACAAGTATTATACAGTTCCTCATCTTATCAGTTTAGAGGTTTTCTTCACTTCTTCAATGACTGCTGACAATTGACTGGTCCATTCGTAAATCGCTATATCGACATCGGTTCTTGAATTTCTACTATACATCAAATACATCGTAGCTAGCGTGAGCAAACCTAAGAAACATAATGTAAAATCCTGTCTCCAAAAAGAGGTTGCACAGCTTGCCAGCGTCTGGCAGAGCTTTATCAGAGATAAAATTTCGTTTACTAAAATTACTAGTAGTTTACTGTCTCGAGCTCGCAGGCCTTCTTTCACTGGCGTTCGTGTGGAATCTCCTCTGTGCGCCCCTGATCGTACCATTGCTAGTCACGTCGGTGTCCTTGTAGATCAGAGTCTTTTGTGCCATTCATCTGGCTACTATATGGATTGTGCTATGGCTCCCGGAGATTGTACGTACAGGCTACATCTGCTACCACGTATATCGAGGTGGAGAATTGCCTGACCTACCCACTGTCAAGGAGCAAAGACTACATTTGGAGGAACGGGAAAAAGCGTGGTCCTGTATACCAGAGCGTACTAGCAACTAAAGGCATTCGGGAATATTTTCTATAATGACCAGAGCTCGATGTCAACAATATATCTATAGATCTGTTTATAACAGTGACTGGATTGCCATTTTGGTTTGCTCATCTCGGAAAAGAACTGCACGTGAAGGACAGATTCGTACTGACTGAAGACAGTAGAATCTATGACGGGCCCGTATACGGGAGGTAGGATACGGGCCCGTATATCGGTAGACGGGTGTGACGGGCCCGTATATGGATAGACCGGCCACGGGATGGCGCTCCGGCGTGACGGGCCCGTATACGGGAGGCAGTATGCGGGCCCGTATATCGGTAGACCAGGGTGACGGGCCCGTATATGGATAGACCGGGGTGACGGGCACGTATATGGATAGACCGGCCACCGGGTGGCGCTCCGGTGTGACGGGCCCGCATTCCGCCAACCATAAACGTGCCTGTCACCCCGGTCTACCTATATATGGGCCCGTATGTGGTTGGCGGGATATGGGCCCATATATGAGTAACGGAAAGTCCCCCTCCGGGGTCTAAACGGTATATGGGCAGTGGAATGTACTCCCGGACAGCCGTTCCATATACGGCAGCAACATTCTCAAGAATTCCAGATGGCTAATAGAGGCGCAGCAGTGAGCATTGTGCAAATCAGGCGCCTTTCTCCATTGGAGGCTGGCGTAACACTTATAACTCCACCCCATGTTATATTTGATTGGGGTATGCTGTGTCAGTCATTCCTGTCGTTTGGGGCATTAGCAACTAAGTCATCAATACAAGATTACTCAGTTCTGGTTAATAAACTGGTACATGCGCAGTAAAGGCACACGAATCTAAGGCTCGTTAATTTTGAGATGCTTGCTTCATTTTAGAATAATTCTGCTTGAGAGATCTGGGACTGTTCTATTAAGAGGGGCGACGGGTATACTCTCTTACACATGCGCCATCCATGTCTGTGGATCCATTATGGGGATGGTGTGGATCTATTAAAGGGGTGGTGTGAATCCGTTAGGGGGGTGGTGTGGATCCATTAAGGGGTGATTTATAATATAATGAATTATAGAAGCAATAATAATTGTATAAAATATATCTTTTTTATTAATAGAATATATCAGTATATTCATGAATATACATCCAGAGATATAATGTAATATTTATATGTTTCTTACATTTACTGTACGCATAGCTTATTACATGTAATTTACATTACAAGTATTATACAGTTCCTCATCTTATCAGTTTAGAGGTTTTCTTCACTTCTTTAATGACTGCTGACAATTGACTGGTCCATTCGTAAATCGCTATATCGACATCGGTTCTTGCATTTCTACTATACATCAAATACATCGTAGCTACCGTGAGCAAACCTAAGAAACATAATGTAAAATCCTGTTTCCAAAAAGAGGTTGCGCAGCTTGCGTCTGGCAGAGCTTTATCAGAGATAAAATTTAGTTTACTAAAATTACTAGTAGTTTACTGTCTCGAGCTCGCAGGCCTTCTTTCACTGGCGTTCGTGTGGAATCTCCTCTGTGCGCCCTGATCGTACCATTCCTAGTCACGTCGGTGTCCTTGTAGATCAGAGTCTTTTGTGCCATTCTTCTGGCTACAATATGGATTGTGCTATGGCTCCCGGAGATTGTACGTACAGGCTACATCTGCTACCACGTATATCGAGGTGGAGAATTGCCTGACCTACCCCCTGTCCAGGAGCAAAGACTACATTTGGAGGAACGGGAAAAAGCGTGGTCCTGTATACCAGAGCGCACTAGCAACTAAAGACATTCGGGAGCATTTTCTATAATGACCAGTGCTCGATGTCATCAATATATCTATAGATCTGTTTATAACAGTGACTGGATTACCATTTTGGATAGCTCACCTCGGAAAAGAACTGCACGTGAAGGACAGATACGTACTGACTGAAGACAGTAGAATCTGTGACGGGCCCGTATACGGGAGGTAGGACCGGGGTGACGAGCTCGTATACGTTTAGACCGGCCACGGGTTGGCGCTCCAGCGTGACGGGCCAGTATACAGGAGACAGGATACGGGCCCGTATATCGGGAGACAGGGTACGGGCCCGGATATCGGTAGACCGGTGTGACGGGCCCGTATATGGATAGACCGGCCAAGGGGTGGCACTCTGGCGTGACGGGCCCGTATATCGGTTAAACGGGGTGACGGGCCGAATTTGGTTAGACCGACCACGGGGTGGCGCTCCAGCGTGACGGGCCCGTATACGGGAGACAGGATACGGGCCCGTACGTCGGAAGACAGGATACGGGCCCGTATATCGGTAGTCCGGAGTGTCGGACACGTATATGGATAGACAGGCCACGGGATGGTTCTCCGGCGTGACGGGCCCGTATATATACGGGAGGCAGGATTCGGGCCCGTTTATCGGTAGACCAGGGTGACGGGCCCGTATATCGGTAGTCGGCGGTTACGTGCCCGTATACGGGAGTCAGGATACGGGCCCGTATATCGGTAGACCGGGGTGACGGGCCCGTATATGGATAGAATTGCCACGGGGTGGCGCTCCGGCGTGACTGGCCCGTATACGGGAGGCAGGATACGGGCCCGTATATCGGTCGACCGGGGTGACAGGCCCGTATATGGATAGACCGGCCACGGAATGGCGCTCCGGCGTGACTGGCCCGTATACGGGAGGCAGGATACCGGCCCGTATATCGGTCGACTGGGGTTGACGGCCCCGTATATGGATAGACCGGACACGGGGTGGCGTTCCGGCGTGACGGGCCCGTATACGGGAGGCAGGAGACGGGCCCGCATATCAGTTGAACGGGCTGACGGGCCCGTTTATGGATAGACCGGCCAAGGGGTGGCGCTCCGGCGTGACGGGCCCGTATACGGGAAGCAGGATACGGGCCCGTATATCGGTAGACCGGCGTGACGGGCCCGTATATGGATAGACCGGCCACCGGGTGGCGCTCTGGCGTGGCGGGCCCGTATTCCGCCAACCATATACGGGCCCGTCACTCCGGTCTACCGATATACGTGCCCGTATATGGTTGGCGGGATATTGTCCCATATATGAGTAACGGAAGCTCCCCCTCCGGGGTCTAAACCGTATATGGGCAGTGGAAGGTACTCCCGGATATCTGTTACATATACGGCAGCAACATTCTCAAGAAGTCCAGATGGCTAATAGAGGAGCAGCCGTGAGCATTGTGCAAATCAGGCGCCTTTCTCAATTGGAGCCTGGCGTAACACTTATAACTCAACCCCATGTTATATTTGATTGCGCTATGCTGTGTCAGGCATTCCTGTCGTTAGGGACATTAGCAACTAAGTCATCAATACAAGATTACTCAATTATGGTTAATAAACTGGTACATGCGCAGTAAAGGCACACGAATCTAAGGCTCGTTAATTTTGAGATGCTTGCTTCATTTCAGAATAATTCTGCTTGAGAGATCTGGGACTGTTCTATTAAGGGGGGCGACGGGTATACTCTCTTACACATGCGCCATCCATGTCTGTGGATCCATTAAGAGGATGGTGTGGATCTATTAAAAGGGTGGTGAGAATCCGTTAAGGGGGTGGTGTGGATCCATTAAGAGGTGATTTATAATATAATGAATTATAGAAGCAATAATAATTGTATAAAATATATCTTTTCTATTAATGGAACATATCAGTATATTCATCAATATACATCCAGAGATACAATACAATATTTATATGTTTCTTACATTTACTGTACGCATAGCTTATTACATGTAATTTACATTACAAGTATTATACAGTTCCTCATCTTATCAGTTTAGAGGTTTTCTTCACTTCTTTAATGACTGCTGACAATTGACTGGTCCATTCGTAAATCGCTATATCGACATCGGTTCTTGCATTTCTACTATACATCAAATACATCGTAGCTACCTTGAGCAAACCTAAGAAACATAATGTAAAATCCTGTTTCCAAAAAGAGGTTGCACAGCTTGCGTCTGGCAGAGCTTTATCAGAGATAAAATTTAGTTTACTAAAATTACTAGTAGTTTACTGTCTCGAGCTCGCAGGCCTTCTTTCACTGGCGTTCGTGTGGAATCTCCTCTGTGCGCCACTGATCGTACCATTCCTAGTCACGTCGGTGTCCTTGTAGATCAGAGTCTTTTGTGCCATTCTTCTGGCTACAATATGGATTGTGCTATGGCTCCCGGAGATTGTACGTACAGGCTACATCTGCTACCACGTATATCGAGGTGGAGAATTGCCTGACCTACCCCCTGTCCAGGAGCAAAGACTACATTTGGAGGAACGGGAAAAAGCGTGGTCCTGTATACCAGAGCGCACTAGCAACTAAAGACATTCGGGAGCATTTTCTATAATGACCAGAGCTCGATGTCATCAATATATCTATAGATCTGTTTATAACAGTGACTGGATTACCATTTTGGATTGCTCACCTCGGAAAAGAACTGCACGTGAAGGACAGATACGTACTGACTGAAGACAGTAGAATCTATGACGGGCCCGTATACGGGAGGTAGGACCGGGGTGACGAGCTCGTATACGTTTAGACCGGCCACGGGTTGGCGCTCCAGCGTGACGGGCTAGTATACGGGAGACAGGATACGGGCCCGTATATCGGGAGACAGGGTACGGGCCCGGATATCGGTAGACCGGTGTGACGGGCCCGTATATGGATAGACCGGCCAAGGGGTGGCACTCTGGCGTGACGGGCCCGTATATCGGTTAAACGGGGTGACGGGCCGTATTTGGTTAGACCGACCACGGGGTGGCGCTCCAGCGTGACTGGCCCGTATACGGGAGACAGGATACGGGCCCGTACGTCGGAAGACAGGATACGGGCCCGTATATCGGTAGTCCGGAGTGTCGGACCCGTATATGGATAGACAGGCCACGGGATGGTTCTCCGGCGTGACGGGCCCGTATACGGGAGGCAGGATTCGGGCCCGTTTATCGGTAGACCAGGGTGACGGGCCCGTATATCGGTAGTCGGCGGTTACGTGCCCGTATACGGGAGTCAGGATACGGGCCCGTATATCGGTAGACCGGGGTGACGGGCCCGTATATGGATAGAATTGCCACGGGGTGGCGCTCCGGCGTGACTGGCCCGTATACGGGAGGCAGGATACGGGCCCGTATATCGGTCGACCGGGGCGACGGGCCCGTATATGGATAGACCGGCCACGGAATGGCGCTCCGGCGTGACTGGCCCGTATACGGGAGGCAGGATACCGGCCCGTATATCGGTCGACTGGGGTTGACGGCCCCGTATATGGATAGACCGGACACGGGGTGGCGTTCCGGCGTGACGGGCCCGTATACGGGAGGCAGGAGACGGGCCCGTATATCAGTTGAACGGGCTGACGGGCCCGTTTATGGATAGACCGGCCAAGGGGTGGCGCTCCGGCGTGACGGGCCCGTATATCGGTAGACCGGCGTGACGGGCCCGTATATGGATAGACCGGCCACCGGGTGGCGCTCTGGCGTGGCGGGCCCGTATTCCGCCAACCATATACGGGCCCGTCACTCCGGTCTACCGATATACGTGCCCGTATATGGTTGGCGGGATATTGTCCCATATATGAGTAACGGAAGCTCCCCCTCCGGGGTCTAAACCGTATATGAGCAGTGGAAGGTACTCCCGGATATCTGTTACATATACGGCAGCAACATTCTCAAGAAGTCCAGATGGCTAATAGAGGAGCAGCCGTGAGCATTGTGCAAATCAGGCGCCTTTCTCCATTGGAGGCTGGCTTAACACTTATAACTCCACCCCATGTTATATTTGATTGGGGTATGCTGTGTCAGTCATTCCTGTCGTTAGGGACATTAGCAACTAAGTCATCAATACAAGATTACTCAATTATGGTTAATAAACTGGTACATGCGCAGTAAAGGCACACGAATCTAAGGCTCGTTAATTTTGAGATGCTTGCTTCATTTCAGAATAATTCTGCTTCAGAGATCTGGGACTGTTCTATTAAGGGAGGCGACGGGTATACTCTCTTACACATGCGCCATCCATGTCTGTGGATCCATTAAGAGGATGGTGTGGATCTATTAAAGGGGTGGTGAGAATCCGTTAAGGGGGTGGTGTGGATCCATTAAGAGGTGATTTATAATATAATGAATTATAGAAGCAATAATAATTGTATAAAATATATCTTTTCTATTAATGGAACATATCAGTATATTCATCAATATACATCCAGAGATACAATACAATATTTATATGTTTCTTACATTTACTGTACGCATAGCTTATTACATGTAATTTACATTACAAGTATTATACAGTTCCTCATCTTATCAGTTTAGAGGTTTACTTCACTTCTTCAATGACTGCTGACAATTGACTGGTCCATTCGTAAATCGCTATATCGACATCGGTTCTTGAATTTCTACTATACATCAAATACATCGTAGCTACCGTGAGCAAACCTAAGAAACATAATGTAAAATCCTGTCTCCAAAAAGAGGTTGCACAGCTTGCCAGCGTCTGGCAGAGCTTTATCAGAGATAAAATTTAGTTTACTGAAATTACTAGTAGTTTACTGTCTCGAGCTCGCAGGCCTTCTTCCACTGGCGTTCGTGTGGAATCTCCTCTGTGCGCCCCTGATCGTACCATTGCTAGTCACGTCGGTGTCCTTGTAGATCAGAGTCTTTTGTGCCATTCTTCTGGCTACAATATGGATTGTGCTATGGCTCCCGGAGATTGTACGTACAGGCTACATCTGCTACCACGTATATCGAGGTGGAGAATTGCCTGACCTACCCCCTGTCCAGGAGCAAAGACTACATTTGGAGGAACGGGAAAAAGCGTGGTCCTGTATACCAGAGCGCACTAGCAACTAAAGACATTCGGGAGCATTTTCTATAATGACCAGAGCTCGATGTCATCAATATATCTATAGATCTGTTTATAACAGTGACTGGATTACCATTTTGGATAGCTCACCTCGGAAAAGAACTGCACGTGAAGGACAGATACGTACTGACTGAAGACAATAGAATCTATGACGGGCCCGTATACGGGAGGTAGGACCGGGGTGACGAGCTCGTATACGTTTAGACTGGCCACGGGTTGGCGCTCCAGCGTGACGGGCCAGTATACGGGAGACAGGATACGGGCCCGTATATCGGGAGACAGGATACGGGCCGGATATCGGTAGACCGGTGTGACGGGCCCGTATATGGATAGACCGGCCACGGAATGGCGCTCCGGCGTGACGGGCCCGTATACGGGAGTCAGTATGCGGGCCCGTATATCGGTAGACCAGGGTGACGGGCCCGTATATCGGTAGACGGGGGTTACGTGCCCGTATAGGGGAGTCAGGATACGGGCCCGTATATCGGTTAAACGGGGTGACGGGCCCGTATATGAATAGACCGGCCACGGGGTGGCGCTCCGGCGTGACGGGCCCGTATACGGGAGACAGGAGACGGGCCCGTATATCGATGAACGGGGTGACGGGCCCGTTTATGGATAGCCCGGCCAAGGGGTGGCACTCTGGCGTGACGGGCCCGTATATCGGTAGACCGGGGTGACGCGCCGTATTTGGTTAGACCGACCACGGGGTGGCGCTCCAGCGTGACGGGCCCGTATACGGGAGACAGGATACGGGCCCGTACGTCGGAAGACAGGATACGGGCCCGTATATCGGTAGTCCGGAGTGTCGGACCCGTATATGGATAGACAGGCCACGGGTTGGCGCTCCGGCGTGACGGGCCCGTATACGGGAGGCAGGATGCGGGCCCGTTTATCGGTAGACCAGGGTGACGGGCCCGTATATCGGTAGTCGGCGGTTACGTGCCCGTATACGGGAGTCAGGATACGGCCCGTATATCGGTAGACCGGGGTGACGGGCCCGTATATGGATAGAATTGCCACGGGGTGGCGCTCCGGTGTGACTGGCCCGTATACGGGAGGCAGGATACCGGCCCGTATATCGGTCGACTGGGGTTGACGGCCCCGTATATGGATAGACCGGCCAATGGGTGGCGCTCCGTCGTGACGGGCCCGTATACGGGAAGCAGGATACGGGCCCGTATATCGGTAGTCCGGAGTGACGGGCCCATATATGGATAGACCGGCCACCGGGTGGCGCTCTGGCGTGGCGGGCCCGTATTCCGCCAACCATATACGGGCCCGTCACTCCGGTCTACCGATATACGCGCCCGTATATGGTTGGCGGGATATTGTCCCATATATGAGTAACGGAAGCTCCCCCTCCGGGGTCTAAACCGTATATGGGCAGTGGAAGTTACTCCCGGACAGCTGTTACATATACGGCAGCAACATTCTCAAGAAGTCCAGATGGCTAATAGAGGAGCAGCCGTGAGCATTGTGCAAATCAGGCGCCTTTCTCCATTGGAGGCTGGCTTAACACTTATAACTCAACCCCATCTTATATTTGACTTGGGTATGCTGTGTCAGGCATTCCTGTCGTTAGGGACATTAGCAACTAAGTCATCAATACAAGATTACTCAATTATGGTTAATAAACTGGTACATGCGCAGTAAAGGCACACGAATCTAAGGCTCGTTAATTTTGAGATGCTTGCTTCATTTCAGAATAATTCTGCTTCAGAGATCTGGGACTGTTCTATTAAGGGAGGCGACGGGTATACTCTCTTACACATGCGCCATCCATGTCTGTGGATCCATTAAGAGGATGGTGTGGATCTATTAAAGGGGTGGTGAGAATCCGTTAAGGGGGTGGTGTGGATCCATTAAGAGGTGATTTATAATATAATGAATTATAGAAGCAATAATAATTGTATAAAATATATCTTTTCTATTAATGGAACATATCAGTATATTCATCAATATACATCCAGAGATACAATACAATATTTATATGTTTCTTACATTTACTGTACGCATAGCTTATTACAAGTAATTTACATTACAAGTATTATACAGTTCCTCATCTTCAGTTTAGAGGTTTTCTTCACTTCTTCAATGACTGCTGACAATTGACTGGTCCATTCGTAAATCGCTATATCGACATCGGTTCTTGAATTTCTACTATACATCAAATACATCGTAGCTACCGTGAGCAAACCTAAGAAACATAATGTAAAATCCTGTCTCCAAAAAGAGGTTGCACAGCTTGCCAGCGTCTGGCAGAGCTTTATCAGAGATAAAATTTAGTTTACTGAAATTACTAGTAGTTTACTGTCTCGAGCTCGCAGGCCTTCTTCCACTGGCGTTCGTGTGGAATCTCCTCTGTGCGCCCCTGATCGTACCATTGCTAGTCACGTCGGTGTCCTTGTAGATCAGAGTCTTTTGTGCCATTCTTCTGGCTACAATATGGATTGTGCTATGGCTCCCGGAGATTGTACGTACAGGCTACATCTGCTACCACGTATATCGAGGTGGAGAATTGCCTGACCTACCCCCTGTCCAGGAGCAAAGACTACATTTGGAGGAACGGGAAAAAGCGTGGTCCTGTATACCAGAGCGCACTAGCAACTAAAGACATTCGGGAGCATTTTCTATAATGACCAGAGCTCGATGTCATCAATATATCTATAGATCTGTTTATAACAGTGACTGGATTACCATTTTGGATTGCTCACCTCGGAAAAGAACTGCACGTGAAGGACAGATACGTACTGACTGAAGACAATAGAATCTATGACGGGCCCGTATACGGGAGGTAGGACCGGGGTGACGAGCTCGTATACGTTTAGACTGGCCACGGGTTGGCGCTCCAGCGTGACGGGCCAGTATACGGGAGACAGGATACGGGCCCGTATATCGGGAGACAGGATACGGGCCCGGATATCGGTAGACCGGTGTGACGGGCCCGTATATGGATAGACCGGCCACGGAATGGCGCTCCGGCGTGACGGGCCCGTATACGGGAGTCAGTATGCGGGCCCGTATATCGGTAGACCAGGGTGACGGGCCCGTATATCGGTAGACGGGGGTTACGTGCCCGTATACGGGAGACAGGAGACGGGCCCGTATATCGATGAACGGGGTGACGGGCCCGTTTATGGATAGCCCGGCCAAGGGGTGGCACTCTGGCGTGACGGGCCCGTATATCGGTAGACCGGGGTGACGCGCCGTATTTGGTTAGACCGACCACGGGGTGGCGCTCCAGCGTGACGGGCCCGTATACGGGAGACAGGATACGGGCCCGTACGTCGGAAGACAGGATACGGGCCCGTATATCGGTAGTCCGGAGTGTCGGACCCGTATATGGATAGACAGGCCACGGGATGGCGCTCCGGCGTGACGGGCCCGTATACGGGAGGCAGGATGCGGGCCCGTTTATCGGTAGACCAGGGTGACGGGCCCGTATATCGGTAGTCGGCGGTTACGTGCCCGTATACGGGAGTCAGGATACGGCCCGTATATCGGTAGACCGGGGTGACGGGCCCGTATATGGATAGAATTGCCACGGGGTGGCGCTCCGGTGTGACTGGCCCGTATACGGGAGGCAGGATACCGGCCCGTATATCGGTCGACTGGGGTTGACGGCCCCGTATATGGATAGACCGGCCAATGGGTGGCGCTCCGTCGTGACGGGCCCGTATACGGGAAGCAGGATACGGGCCCGTATATCGGTAGACCGGAGTGACGGGCCCATATATGGATAGACCGGCCACCGGCTGGCGCTCTGGCGTGGCGGGCCCGTATTCCGCCAACCATATACGGGCCCGTCACTCCGGTCTACCGATATACGCGCCCGTATATGGTTGGCGGGATATTGTCCCATATATGAGTAACGGAAGCTCCCCCTCCGGGGTCTAAACCGTATATGGGCAGTGGAAGGTACTCCCGGATATCTGTTACATATACGGCAGCAACATTCTCAAGAAGTCCAGATGGCTAATAGAGGAGCAGCCGTGAGCATTGTGCAAATCAGGCGCCTTTCTCAATTGGAGCCTGGCGTAACACTTATAACTCAACCCCATGTTATATTTGATTGGGGTATGCTGTGTCAGGCATTCCTGTCGTTAGGGACATTAGCAACTAAGTCATCAATACAAGATTACTCAATTATGGTTAATAAACTGGTACATGCGCAGTAAAGGCACACGAATCTAAGGCTCGTTAATTTTGAGATGCTTGCTTCATTTCAGAATAATTCTGCTTGAGAGATCTGGGACTGTTCTATTAAGGGGGGCGACGGGTATACTCTCTTACACATGCGCCATCCATGTCTGTGGATCCATTAAGAGGATGGTGTGGATCTATTAAAGGGGTTGTGAGAATCCGTTAAGTGGGTGGTGTGGATCCATTAAGAGGTGATTTATAATATAATGAATTATAGAAGCAATAATAATTGTATAAAATATATCTTTTCTATTAATGGAACATATCAGTATATTCATCAATATACATCCAGAGATACAATACAATATTTATATGTTTCTTACATTTACTGTACGCATAGCTTATTACATGTAATTTACATTACAAGTATTATACAGTTCCTCATCTTATCAGTTTAGAGGTTTACTTCACTTCTTCAATGACTGCTGACAATTGACTGGTCCATTCGTAAATCGCTATATCGACATCGGTTCTTGAATTTCTACTATACATCAAATACATCGTAGCTAGCGTGAGCAAAGTTAAGAAACATAATGTAAAATCCTGTCTCCAAAAAGAGGTTGCACAGCTTGCCAGCGTCTGGCAGAGCTTTATCAGAGATAACATTTCGTTTACTAAAATTACTAGTAGTTTACTGCCTCGAGCTCGCAGGCCTTCTTTCACTGGCGTTCGTGTGGAATCTCCTCTGTGCGCCCCTGATCGTACCATTGCTAGTCACGTCGGTGTCCTTGTAGATCACAGTCTTTTGTGCCATTCTTCTGGCTACAATATGGATTGTGCTATGGCTCCTGGAGGTTGTACGTACAGGCTACATCTGCTACCACGTATATCGAGGTGGAGAATTGCCTGACCTACCCACTGTCCAGGAGCAAAGACTACATTTGGAGGAACGGGAAAAAGCGTGGTCCTGTATACCAGAGCGCACTCGCAACTAAAGACATTCGGGAGCATTTTCTATAATGACCAGAGCTCGATGTCATCAATATATCTATAGATCTGTTTATAACAGTGACTGGATTACCAGTTTGGATTGCTCACCTCGGAAAAGAACTGCACGTGAAGGACAGATACGTACTGACTGAAGACAGTAGAATCTGTGACGGGCCCGTATACGGGAGGTAGGATACGGGCCCGTATATCGGTAGACCGGGGTGACGGGCCCGTATATGGATAGACCGGACAAGGGGTGGCGCTCCGGCGTGACGGGCCCGTATATCGGTAGACCGGAGTGACGGGCCCGTATATGGATAGACCGGCCACCGTGTGGCACTCTGGCGTGACGGGCCCGTATATGGTTAGCGGGATTTGGGCCCATATATGAGTAACGGAAGGTCCCCCTCCGGGGTCTAAACCGTATATGGGCAGTGGAAGGTACTCCCGGACAGCTGTTACATATACGGCAGCAACATTCTCAAGAAGTCCAGATGGCAAATAGAGGAGCAGCAGTGAGCATTGTGCAAATCAGGCGCCTTTCTCCATTGGAGGCTGGCGTAACACTTATAACTCAAACCCACGTTACATTTGATTGGGGTATGCTGTGTCAGTCATTCCTGTCGTTAGCGACATTAGCAACTAAGTCATCAATACAAGATTACTCAATTATGGTTAATAAACTGGTACATGCGCAGTAAAGGCACACGAATCTAAGGCTCGTTAATTTTGAGATGCTTGCTTCATTTTAGAATAATTCTGCTTGAGAGATCTGGGACTGTTCTATTAAGGGGGGCGACGGGTATACTCTCTTACACATGCGCCATCCATGTCTGTGGATCCATTAAGGGGATGGTGTGAATCTATTAAAGGGGTGGTGTGAATCCGTTAAGGGGGTGGAGTGGAACCATTAAGGGGTGATTTATAATATAATGAATTATAGAAGCAATAATAATTGTATAAAATATATCTTTTTTATTAATAGAATATATCAGTATATTCATCAATATACATCCAGAGATAAAATGTGTATATATATATATATATATATATATATATATGTTTCTTACATTTACTGTACGCATAGCTTATTACATGTAATTTACATTACAAGTATTATACAGTTCCTCATCTTATCAGTTTAGAGGTTTTCTTCACTTCTTCAATGACTGCTGACAATTGACTGGTCCATTCGTAAATCGCTATATCGACATCGGTTCTTGCATTTCTACTATACATCAAATACATCGTAGCTAGCGTGAGCAAACTTAAGAAACATAATGTAAAATCCTGTCTCCAAAAAGAGGTTGCACAGCTTGCCAGCGTCTGACAGAGCTTTATCGGAGATAAAATTTCGTTTACTAAAATTACTAGTAGTTTACTGTCTCGAGCTCGCAGGCCTTCTTTCACTGGCGTTCGTGTGGAATCTCCTCTGTGCGCCCCTGATCGTAAAATTGCTAGTCACGTCGGTGTCCTTGTAGATCAGAGTCTTTTGAGCCATTTTTCTGGCTACTATATGGATTGTGCTATGGCTCCCGGAGATTGTACGTACAGGCTACATCTGCTACCACGTATATCGAGATGGAGAATTGCCTGAACTACCCCCTGTCCAGGAGCAAAGACTACATTTGGAGGAACGGGAAAAAGCGTGGTCCTGTATACCAGAGCGCACTAGCAACTAAAGACATTCGGGAGCATTTTCTATAATGACCAGAGCTCGATGTCATCAATATATCTATAGATCTGTTTATAACAGTGACTGGATTACCATTTTGGATTGCTCACCTCGGTAAAGAACTGCACGTGAAGGACAGATACGTACTGACTGAAGACAGTAGAATCAATGACGGGCCCGTATTCGGGAGGTAGGATACGGGCCCGTATATCGGGAGACAGGATACGGGCCCGGATATCGGTAGACCGGTGTGACGGGCCCGTATATGGATAGACCGGCCACGGAATGGCGCTCCGGCGTGACGGGCCCGTATACGGGACCAGTATGCGGGCCCGTACATCGGTAGACCAGGGTGACGGGCCCGTATATCGGTAGACGGGGGTTACTTGCCCGTATACGGGAGGCAGGATACGGGCCCGTATTTCGGTAGACCGGGGTGACGGGCCCGTATATGGATAGACCGGCCACGGGGTGGCGCTCCGGCGTGACGGGCCCGTATATCGGTAGACCGGTTGGCGGAATACGGGCCCGTCACCCCGGTCTACCGATATACGCGCCCGTATATGGTTGGCGGGATATGGGCCCATATATGAGTAACGGTAGGTCCCCCTCCGGGTTCTAAACCGTATATGGGCAGTGGAAGGTACTCCCGGTCAGCTGTTACATATACGGCAGCAACATTCTCAAGAAGTCCAGATGGCTTATAGAGGAGCAGCAGTGAGCATTGTGCAAATCAGGCGCCTTTCTCCATGGGAGGCTGGCGTAACACTTATAACTCCACCCCATGTTATATTTGATTGGGGTATGCTGTGTCAGTCATTCCTGTCGTTAGGGACATTAGCAACTAAGTCATCAATACAAGATTACTCAATTATGGCTAATAAACTGGTACATGGGCAGTAAAGGCACACGAATCTAAGGCTCGTTAATTTTGAGATGCTTGCTTCATTTTAGAATAATTCTGCTTGAGAGATCTGGGACTGTTCTATTAAGGGGTCGACGGGTATACTCTCTTACACATGCGCCATCCATGTCTGTGGATCCATTAAGGGGATGGTGTGTATCCATTAAGGGGGCGGTGTGGATCCATTAAAGGGGCGGTGTGGATCCGTTAAGGGTGTGGTGTGGATCCATTCAGGGGTGATTTATAATATAATGAATTATAGAAGCAATAATAATTGTATAAAATATATCTTTTCTATTAATGGAACATATCAGTATATTCATCAATATACATCCAGAGATACAATACAATATTTATATGTTTCTTACATTTACTGTACGCATAGCTTATTACATGTAATTTACATTACAAGTATTATACAGTTCCTCATCTTATCAGTTTAGAGGTTTACTTCACTTCTTCAATGACTGCTGACAATTGACTGGTCCATTCGTAAATCGCTATATCGACATCGGTTCTTGAATTTCTACTATACATCAAATACATCGTAGCTAGCGTGAGCAAAGTTAAGAAACATAATGTAAAATCCTGTCTCCAAAAAGAGGTTGCACAGCTTGCCAGCGTCTGGCAGAGCTTTATCAGAGATAACATTTCGTTTACTAAAATTACTAGTAGTTTACTGCCTCGAGCTCGCAGGCCTTCTTTCACTGGCGTTCGTGTGGAATCTCCTCTGTGCGCCCCTGATCGTACCATTGCTAGTCACGTCGGTGTCCTTGTAGATCACAGTCTTTTGTGCCATTCTTCTGGCTACAATATGGATTGTGCTATGGCTCCTGGAGGTTGTACGTACAGGCTACATCTGCTACCACGTATATCGAGGTGGAGAATTGCCTGACCTACCCACTGTCCAGGAGCAAAGACTACATTTGGAGGAACGGGAAAAAGCGTGGTCCTGTATACCAGAGCGCACTCGCAACTAAAGACATTCGGGAGCATTTTCTATAATGACCAGAGCTCGATGTCATCAATATATCTATAGATCTGTTTATAACAGTGACTGGATTACCATTTTGGATTGCTCACCTCGGAAAAGAACTGCACGTGAAGGACAGATACGTACTGACTGAAGACAGTAGAATCTGTGACGGGCCCGTATACGGGAGGTAGGATACGGGCCCGTATATCGGTAGACCGGGGTGACGGGCCCGTATATGGATAGACCGGACAAGGGGTGGCGCTCCGGCGTGACGGGCCCGTATATCGGTAGACCGGAGTGACGGGCCCGTATATGGATAGACCGGCCACCGTGTGGCACTCTGGCGTGACGGGCCCGTATATGGTTAGCGGGATTTGGGCCCATATATGAGTAACGGAAGGTCCCCCTCCGGGGTCTAAACCGTATATGGGCAGTGGAAGGTACTCCCGGACAGCTGTTACATATACGGCAGCAACATTCTCAAGAAGTCCAGATGGCAAATAGAGGAGCAGCAGTGAGCATTGTGCAAATCAGGCGCCTTTCTCCATTGGAGGCTGGCGTAACACTTATAACTCAAACCCACGTTACATTTGATTGGGGTATGCTGTGTCAGTCATTCCTGTCGTTAGCGACATTAGCAACTAAGTCATCAATACAAGATTACTCAATTATGGTTAATAAACTGGTACATGCGCAGTAAAGGCACACGAATCTAAGGCTCGTTAATTTTGAGATGCTTGCTTCATTTTAGAATAATTCTGCTTGAGAGATCTGGGACTGTTCTATTAAGGGGGGCGACGGGTATACTCTCTTACACATGCGCCATCCATGTCTGTGGATCCATTAAGGGGATGGTGTGAATCTATTAAAGGGGTGGTGTGAATCCGTTAAGGGGGTGGAGTGGAACCATTAAGGGGTGATTTATAATATAATGAATTATAGAAGCAATAATAATTGTATAAAATATATCTTTTTTATTAATAGAATATATCAGTATATTCATCAATATACATCCAGAGATAAAATGTGTGTATATATATATATATATATATATATATATATATGTTTCTTACATTTACTGTACGCATAGCTTATTACATGTAATTTACATTACAAGTATTATACAGTTCCTCATCTTATCAGTTTAGAGGTTTTCTTCACTTCTTCAATGACTGCTGACAATTGACTGGTCCATTCGTAAATCGCTATATCGACATCGGTTCTTGCATTTCTACTATACATCAAATACATCGTAGCTAGCGTGAGCAAACTTAAGAAACATAATGTAAAATCCTGTCTCCAAAAAGAGGTTGCACAGCTTGCCAGCGTCTGACAGAGCTTTATCGGAGATAAAATTTCGTTTACTAAAATTACTAGTAGTTTACTGTCTCGAGCTCGCAGGCCTTCTTTCACTGGCGTTCGTGTGGAATCTCCTCTGTGCGCCCCTGATCGTAAAATTGCTAGTCACGTCGGTGTCCTTGTAGATCAGAGTCTTTTGAGCCATTTTTCTGGCTACTATATGGATTGTGCTATGGCTCCCGGAGATTGTACGTACAGGCTACATCTGCTACCACGTATATCGAGATGGAGAATTGCCTGAACTACCCCCTGTCCAGGAGCAAAGACTACATTTGGAGGAACGGGAAAAAGCGTGGTCCTGTATACCAGAGCGCACTAGCAACTAAAGACATTCGGGAGCATTTTCTATAATGACCAGAGCTCGATGTCATCAATATATCTATAGATCTGTTTATAACAGTGACTGGATTACCATTTTGGATTGCTCACCTCGGTAAAGAACTGCACGTGAAGGACAGATACGTACTGACTGAAGACAGTAGAATCAATGACGGGCCCGTATTCGGGAGGTAGGATACGGGCCCGTATATCGGGAGACAGGATACGGGCCCGGATATCGGTAGACCGGTGTGACGGGCCCGTATATGGATAGACCGGCCACGGAATGGCGCTCCGGCGTGACGGGCCCGTATACGGGACCAGTATGCGGGCCCGTACATCGGTAGACCAGGGTGACGGGCCCGTATATCGGTAGACGGGGGTTACTTGCCCGTATACGGGAGGCAGGATACGGGCCCGTATTTCGGTAGACCGGGGTGACGGGCCCGTATATGGATAGACCGGCCACGGGGTGGCGCTCCGGCGTGACGGGCCCGTATATCGGTAGACCGGTTGGCGGAATACGGGCCCGTCACCCCGGTCTACCGATATACGCGCCCGTATATGGTTGGCGGGATATGGGCCCATATATGAGTAACGGTAGGTCCCCCTCCGGGTTCTAAACCGTATATGGGCAGTGGAAGGTACTCCCGGTCAGCTGTTACATATACGGCAGCAACATTCTCAAGAAGTCCAGATGGCTTATAGAGGAGCAGCAGTGAGCATTGTGCAAATCAGGCGCCTTTCTCCATGGGAGGCTGGCGTAACACTTATAACTCCACCCCATGTTATATTTGATTGGGGTATGCTGTGTCAGTCATTCCTGTCGTTAGGGACATTAGCAACTAAGTCATCAATACAAGATTACTCAATTATGGCTAATAAACTGGTACATGGGCAGTAAAGGCACACGAATCTAAGGCTCGTTAATTTTGAGATGCTTGCTTCATTTTAGAATAATTCTGCTTGAGAGATCTGGGACTGTTCTATTAAGGGGTCGACGGGTATACTCTCTTACACATGCGCCATCCATGTCTGTGGATCCATTAAGGGGATGGTGTGTATCCATTAAGGGGGCGGTGTGGATCCATTAAAGGGGCGGTGTGGATCCGTTAAGGGTGTGGTGTGGATCCATTCAGGGGTGATTTATAATATAATGAATTATAGAAGCAATAATAATTGTATAAAATATATCTTTTTTTATTAATAGAATATATCAGTATATTCATCAATATACATCCAGAGATATAATGCAATATTTATATGTTTCTTACATTTACTGTACGCATAGCTTATTACATGTAATTTACATTACAAGTATTATACAGTTCCTCATCTTATCAGTTTAGAGGTTTTCTTCACTTCTTCAATGACTGCTGACAATTGACGGGTCCATTCGTAAATCGTTATACCGACATCGGTTCATGCATTTCTACTATACATCAAAAACATCGTAGCTAGCGTGAGCAAACCTAAGAAACATAATGTAAAATCCTGTCTCCAAAAAGAGGTTGCACAGCTTGCCAGCGTCTGGCAGAGCTTTATCAGAGATAAAATTTCGTTTACTAAAATTACTAGTAGTCTACTGTCTCGAGCTCGCAGGCCTTCTTTCACTGGCGTTTGTGTCTAATCTACTCTGTGCGCCCCTGATCGTACCATTGCTAGTCACGTCGGTGTCCTTGTAGATCAGAGTCTTTTGTGCCATTCTTCTGGCTACAATATGGATTGTGCTATGGCTCCCGGAGATTGTACGTACAGGCAACATCTGCTACCACGTATATCGAGGTGGAGAATTGCCTGACCTACCCACTGTCCAGGAGCAAAGACTACATTTGGAGGAACGGGAAAAAGCGTGGTCCTGTATACCAGAGCGCACTAACAACTAAAGACATTCGGGAGCATTTTCAATAATGACCAGAGCTCGATGTCATCAATAAATCTATGGATCTGTTTGTAACAGTGACTGGATTACCATTTTGGATTGCTCACCTCGGAAAAGAACTGCACGTGAAGGACAGATTCGTACTGACTGAAGACAGTAGAATCTATGACGGGCCCGTATACGGGATGTAGGATACGGGCCCGTATATCGGTAGACCGGGATGACGAGCTCTTATACGGATAGACCGGCCACGGGGTGGCGCTCCAGCGTGACGGGCCCGGATACGAAAGACAGGGTACGGGCCCGTATATTTGAATAGGTTAGGACTTGATTCCCTGGAGAGGGGAAGAATGTGGGGAGACTTGATAGAGGCATATAAAATAATTTTGGCAACAGAGAATTAATTAAATCAGGCTTTCTCCACTGAGGTTAGAGGAGAAAAAAATACAAGAGTACATGGGTTAAGGGTGAAGGGGGAAAATATTGAAATGAACATAGGGGGGGCTTCATCACACAGAGAGTGCTTAAAGTGTGGAATGAGCTGCCATATGAAGTGGTAAATGGAGGCTCACTTTTAACATTTAAGAAGATCTTGAACAGCTACATGGATGAGAGGTGTATTACACACACACACACACACACACACACACACACACACACACACACACACACACACACACACACACACACACACACATCACTTGATGCTGCGACTGATGCCTATTGTACTGGGGAGCTGCACAGCAGAGGCTGCACCCATTGTGACCAGTCTTGCAGACCATTCCTGTCTAACTTAGTTCCTCATTTTCTTTGCTGATCGTCACCCTCCGGGCGAGAACGGTTGTTAGGTTGGGGGTGAGGTATTTGGTAGTGGTGTGAATCGAGGTCCAAATGTTCTCGCAGAATAGTCCTGGCTAGTAACCGTACTGTATTCTATAGAAACTGCACACATCGGTCATTACCTGCTGGTGCTAGAGCCAAGGATGGTCCACGTTGCAATTGCATTCGTTTGCTCTGTAGCAGAGATTAACACCTCACATTCTGCTAATAATAGGTAAGTCAGAAAGACGAAACTGCGGTCATTACTTCCTCATAGGTTCTTCAGAAGTTCAATTGTACCACAAATACTCTCAAAATAGAGCAGTTCCTTCTCCATCCATTACTCCCCCACCACACCACAGGCCAGTTCATGGTGAAATACATGCTGAATGTTTTACAGGTCCATGTTAGTAACAGTTTGTTTATCCATCAGGACTGACGGTTTTAATACTCACCTCACTGTAGCCACTCTCAACAGACTTTCAAGCATTGAATCAGTTTCTCAGGGATATAGTAATTACTAAAACATAGGACACACACCAATCACCCAGCAAGTTTCCTGCAACTCGGTTTGTTTCCCATGTTTCCATCAGTATATAGAGGTACCGACGAGAGAGAATGCAATATTAGATCTCCTATTAGGAAACGAGTTAGGACAGGCGACGCAAGTGTGTGTGGACGAACATTTTGTTTCCAGGCATTAGTTTCAACTTGATCATGGGTGAAGATAAGACATGATCCTTGCGTTGAAGTTCTAAAACTGGGAGAAAAGGCCAATTTTGAAGAAATGAGGAAGAATATAAAAAAGGTGGATTTGGACAGGTTGGTCTTTGGCAAGGATGTCGTTGATAAGTAGCAGGCCTTGAAAGGGGAAATTTTGAGAGTACAGAATTTAAATGTTTCTGTCAGGATTTAAAGCAGAGTGATTAAGGATAAGGAACATTGGTTCTCTCGCTGTAGTGGAACTCTGGTAAAGAGGGAGATGTATAACATGTCGAGGAAGCAGGGAGAAAATATGTTGCTGGATGTGCATGTGCAAATGCAGGAAAGGCAGTGTATGTTGCCAGTGTGGACTTCAGTAAGGCCTTTGACAGGGTCCCGCATCGGGGGTTAGTTAGGAAGATACAATCGACAGTACAGAAAGGAAGGTTGAATAGGTTAGGACTTTATTCCCTGGAGAGGGGAAGAATGTGGGGAGACTTGATAGAGGTTTATAAAATAATTTTGGCAACAGAGAATTAATGAAATCAGGCTTCTCCGCTGAGGTTAGAGGAGAAAAAAACACAAGAGGAGATGGGTTAAGGGTGAAGGGGGAAAAGATTGAAAAGAACATGGGGGGGGGACTTCATCATGCAGAGAGTGGTGAAAGTGTGGAATGAGCTGCCAGATGAAGTGGTAAATGCAGGCTCACTTTTAAAATTTAAGAAGAACTTGAACAGCTACACGGATGAGAGGTGTATGGAGGGATATGGGTCGGTTGCTGGTCAATGGGACAAGGCAGAAAAATGGTACGGCAGAGCCAGGAGAGGCCAAAAGGCCTATTTCTATGCTGCACCGTTCTGTGATGTATAAGTTGTAGATTGCGCATGTATATTACACATACACACACACACACACACACACACACACACACACACACACACACACACACACACCTTGATGCTGCGACTGATGCCTATTGTACTGGGGAGCTGCACAGCAGAGTCTGCACCAATTGTGACCATTCTTGCAGACCATTCCTGTCTAACGGTTGTTAGGATGGGGGTGAGGTATTTGGTAGTGGTGTGATAGAGGTCCGAATGTTCTCGCAGAATAGTCCTAACGAGTAACCGTGCTGCATTCTATAGAAACTGCACACATCGGTCATTACCTGCTTTTGCTGGAGCAAGGGAAGGTGCATGTTGCAATTGCATTCGTGAGCTCTGTAGCAGAGTTTAACACCTCACATTCTGCTAATAATAGGTAAGTCAGAAAGACTTCCTCATAGGTTCTTCAGAAGTTGAATTGTACCACAAATACTCTCAAAATAGAGCAGTTCCTTCTCCATCCATCACTCCCCCACCACACCACAGACCAGTTCATGGTGAAATACATGCTGAATGTTTTACAGGTCCATGTTAGTAACAGTTTGTTTATCCATCAGGACTGACGGTTTTAATACTCACCTCACTGTAGCCACTCTCAACAGACTTTCAAGCATTGAATTAGTTTCTCAGGGATATAGTAATTACTAAAACATAGGACACACACCAATCACCCAGCAAGTTTCCTGCAACTCGGTTTGTTTCCCATGTTTCGATCAGTATATAGAGGTACCGACGAGAGAGGATGCAATATTAGATCTCCTATTAGGAAACAAGTTAGGACAGGCGACGCAAGTGTGTGTGGACGAACATTTTGTTTCCAGGCATTAGTTTCAACTTGATCATGGGTGAAGATAAGACATGATCCTTGGGTTGAAGTTCTAAAACTGGGAGAAAAGGCCAATTTTGAAGAAATGAGGAAGGATATAAAAAAGGTGGATTTGGACAGGTTGGTCTTTGGCAAGGATGTCGTTGATAAGTAGGAGGCCTTGAAAGGGGAAATTTTGAGAGTACAGAATTTGAATGTTTCTGTCAGGATTAAAAGCAGAGTGATTAAGGATAAGGAACATTGGTTCTCTCGCAGTAGTGGAACTCTGGTAAAGAGGAAGAGAGAGATGTATAACATGTAGAGAAAGCAGGGCGAAAATATGTTGCTGGATGTGCATGTGCAAATGCAGGAAAATCAGTGTATGTTGCCAGTGTGGACTTCAGTAAGGCCTTTGACAGGGTCCCGCATCGGGGGTTAGTTAGGAAGATACAATCGACAGTACAGAAAGGAAGGTTGAATAGGTTAGGACTTTATTCCCTGGAGAGGGGAAGAATGTGGGAGACTGGATAGAGGTATAAAAGATAATTTTGGCAACAGAGAATTAATGAAATCAGGCTTCTCCACTGAGGTTAGAGGAGAAAAAAAACAAGAGGAGATGGGTTAAGGGTGAAGGGGGAAAAGATTGAAAAGAACATGGGGGGGGGCTTCATCATGCAGAGAGTGGTGAAAGTGTGGAATGAGCTGCCAGATAAAGTGGTAAATGGAGGCTCACTTTTAAAATTTAAGAAGAACTTGAACAGCTACACGGATGAGAGGTGTATGGAGGGATATGGGTCGGTTGCTGGTCAATGGGACAAGGCAGAAAAATGGTACGGCAGAGCCAGGAGAGGCCAAAAGGCCTATTTCTATACTGCAACGTTCTGTGATGTATAAGTTGTAGATTGCGCATGTATATTACACACACACACACACACACACACACACACACACACACACACACACACACACACACACACCCCTTGATGCTGCGACTGATGCCTATTGTACTGGGGAGCTGCACAGCAGAGGCTGCACCAATTGTGACCATTCTTGCAGACCATTCCTGTCTAACGGTTGTTAGGATGGGGGTGAGGTATTTGGTAGTGGTGTGAATAGAGGTCCGAATGTTCTCGCAGAATAGTCCTAGCGAGTAACCGTGCTGCATTCTATAGAAACTGCACACATCGGTCATTACCTGCTTTTGCTGGAGCAAGAGCAGGTGCATGTTGCAATTGCATTCGTTAGCTCTGTAGCAGAGTTTAACACCTCACATTCTGCTAATAATAGGTAAGTCAGTAAGACGAAACTGCGGTCATTACTTCCTCATAGGTTCTTCAGAAGTTCAATTGTACCACAAATACTCTCAAAATAGAGCAGTTCCTCCTCCATCCATCACTCCCCCACCACACCACAGGCCAGTTCATGGTGAAATACATGCTGAATGTTTTACAGGTCCATGTTAGTAACAGTTTGTTTATCCATCAGGACTGACGGTTTTAATACTCACCTCACTGTAGCCACTCTCAACAGACTTTCAAGCATTGAATCAGTTTCTCAGGGATATAGTAATTACTAAAACATAGGACACACACCAATCACCCAGCAAGTTTCCTGCAACTCGGTTTGTTTCCCATGTTTCGATCAGTATATAGAGGCACCGACGAGAGAGGATACAATATTAGATCTACTATTAGGAAACGAGGTAGGACAGGCGACGCAAGTGTGTGTGGACGAACATTTTGTTTCCAGGCATTAGTTTCAACTGGATCATGGGTGAAGATAAGACATGATCCTTGGGTTGAAGTTCTAAAACTGGGAAAAAGGGCCAATTATGAAGAAATGAGGAAGGATATAAAAAAGGTGGATTTGGAAGTTTGGTCTTTGGCAAGGATGTCGTTGGTAAGTAGGAGGCCTTGAAAGGGGAAAGTTTGAGAGTACAGAATTTGAATGTTTCTGTCAGGATTTAAAGCAGAGTGATTAAGGATAAGGAACTTTGGTTCTCTCGCTGTAGTGGAACTCTGGTAAAGAGGAAGAGAGAGATGTATAACATGTAGAGGAAGCAGGGAGAAAATATGTTGCTGGATGTGCATGTGCAAATGCAGGAAAGGCAGTGTATGTTGCCAGTGTGGACTTCAGTAAGGCCTTTGACAGGGTCCCGCATAGGGGGTTAGTTAGGAAGATACAATCGACAGTACAGAAAAGAAGGTTGAATAGGTTAGGACTTTGTTCCCTGGAGAGGGGAAGAATGTGGGGAGACTTGATAGAGGTATATAAAATAATTTTGGTAACAGAGAATTAATGAAATCAGGCTTCTCCACTGAGGTTAGAGGAGAAAAAAACACAAGAGGAGATGGGTTAAGGGTGAAGGGGGAAAAGATTGAAAAGAACATGGGGGGGGGGCTTCATCATGCAGAGAGTGGTGAAAGTGTGGAATGAGCTGCCAGATAAATTGGTAAATGGAGGCTCACTTTTAACATTTAAGAAGAACTTGAACAGCTACATGGATGAGAGGTGTATTCCACACACACACACACACACACACACACACACACACACACAAACACACACACACACACACACACACACACACACACACACACACACACACACACACACACACACACACACACACACACATCCCTTGATGCTGCGACTGATGCCTATTGTACTGGGGAGCTGCACAGCAGAGGCTGCACCCATTGTGACCAGTCTTGCAGACCATTCCTGTCTAACTTAGTTCCTCATTTTCTTTGCTGATCGTCACCCTCCGGGCGAGAACGGTTGTTAGGTTGGGGGTGAGGTATTTGGTAGTGGTGTGAATCGAGGTCCAAATGTTCTCGCAGAATAGTCCTGGCTAGTAACCGTACTGTATTCTATAGAAACTGCACACATCGGTCATTACCTGCTGGTGCTAGAGCCAAGGATGGTCCACGTTGCAATTGCATTCGTTTGCTCTGTAGCAGAGATTAACACCTCACATTCTGCTAATAATAAGTAAGTCAGAAAGACGAAACTGCGGTCATTACTTCCTCATAGGTTCTTCAGAAGTTCAATTGTACCACAAATACTCTCAAAATAGAGCAGTTCCTTCTCCATCCATTACTCCCCCACCACACCACAGGCCAGTTCATGGTGAAATACATGCTGAATGTTTTACAGGTCCATGTTAGTAACAGTTTGTTTATCCATCAGGACTGACGGTTTTAATACTTACCTCACTGTAGCCACTCTCAACAGACTTTCAAGCATTGAATCAGTTTCTCAGGGATATAGTAATTACTAAAACATAGGACACACACCAATCACCCAGCAAGTTTCCTGCAACTCGGTTTGTTTCCCATGTTTCCATCAGTATATAGAGGTACCGACGAGAGAGGATGCAATATTAGATCTCCTATTAGGAAACGAGTTAGGACAGGCGACGCAAGTGTGTGTGGACGAACATTTTGTTTCCAGGCATTAGTTTCAACTTGATCATGGGTGAAGATAAGACATGATCCTTGCGTTGAAGTTCTAAAACTGGGAGAAAAGGCCAATTTTGAAGAAATGAGGAAGAATATAAAAAAGGTGGATTTGGACAGGTTGGTCTTTGGCAAGGATGTCGTTGATAAGTAGCAGGCCTTGAAAGGGGAAATTTTGAGAGTACAGAATTTGAATGTTTCTGTCAGGATTTAAAGCAGAGTGATTAAGGATAAGGAACATTGGTTCTCTCGCTGTAGTGGAACTCTGGTAAAGAGGGAGATGTATAACATGTCGAGGAAGCAGGGAGAAAATATGTTGCTGGATGTGCATGTGCAAATGCAGGAAAGGCAGTGTATGTTGCCAGTGTGGACTTCAGTAAGGCCTTTGACAGGGTCCCGCATAGGGGGTTAGTTAGGAAGATACAATCGACAGTACAGAAAGGAAGGTTGAATAGGTTAGGACTTTATTCCCTGGAGAGGGGAAGAATGTGGGGAGACTTGATAGAGGTTTATAAAATAATTTTGGCAACAGAGAATTAATGAAATCAGGCTTCTCCGCTGAGGTTAGAGGAGAAAAAAACACAAGAGGAGATGGGTTAAGGGTGAAGGGGGAAAAGATTGAAAAGAACATGGGGGGGGGGCTTCATCATGCAGAGAGTGGTGAAAGTGTGGAATGAGCTGCCAGATGAAGTGGTAAATGCAGGCTCACTTTTAAAATTTAAGAAGAACTTGAACAGCTACACGGATGAGAGGTGTATGGAGGGATATGGGTCGGTTGCTGGTCAATGGGACAAGGCAGAAAAATGGTACGGCAGAGCCAGGAGAGGCCAAAAGGCCTATTTCTATGCTGCACCGTTCTGTGATGTATAAGTTGTAGATTGCGCATGTATATTACACATACACACACACACACACACACACACACACACACACACACACACACACACCTTGATGCTGCGACTGATGCCTATTGTACTGGGGAGCTGCACAGCAGAGTCTGCACCAATTGTGACCATTCTTGCAGACCATTCCTGTCTAACGGTTGTTAGGATGGGGGTGAGGTATTTGGTAGTGGTGTGATAGAGGTCCGAATGTTCTCGCAGAATAGTCCTAACGAGTAACCGTGCTGCATTCTATAGAAACTGCACACATCGGTCATTACCTGCTTTTGCTGGAGCAAGGGAAGGTGCATGTTGCAATTGCATTCGTGAGCTCTGTTGCAGAGTTTAACACCTCACATTCTGCTAATAATAGGTAAGTCAGAAAGACTTCCTCATAGGTTCTTCAGAAGTTGAATTGTACCACAAATACTCTCAAAATAGAGCAGTTCCTTCTCCATCCATCACTCCCCCACCACACCACAGACCAGTTCATGGTGAAATACATGCTGAATGTTTTACAGGTCCATGTTAGTAACAGTTTGTTTATCCATCAGGACTGACGGTTTTAATACTCACCTCACTGTAGCCACTCTCAACAGACTTTCAAGCATTGAATTAGTTTCTCAGGGATATAGTAATTACTAAAACATAGGACACACACCAATCACCCAGCAAGTTTCCTGCAACTCGGTTTGTTTCCCATGTTTCGATCAGTATATAGAGGTACCGACGAGAGAGGATGCAATATTAGATCTCCTATTAGGAAACAAGTTAGGACAGGCGACGCAAGTGTGTGTGGACGAACATTTTGTTTCCAGGCATTAGTTTCAACTTGATCATGGGTGAAGATAAGACATGATCCTTGGGTTGAAGTTCTAAAACTGGGAGAAAAGGCCAATTTTGAAGAAATGAGGAAGGATATAAAAAAGGTGGATTTGGACAGGTTGGTCTTTGGCAAGGATGTCGTTGATAAGTAGGAGGCCTTGAAAGGGGAAATTTTGAGAGTACAGAATTTGAATGTTTCTGTCAGGATTAAAAGCAGAGTGATTAAGGATAAGGAACATTGGTTCTCTCGCTGTAGTGGAACTCTGGTAAAGAGGAAGAGAGAGATGTATAACATGTAGAGAAAGCAGGGCGAAAATATGTTGCTGGATGTGCATGTGCAAATGCAGGAAAATCAGTGTATGTTGCCAGTGTGGACTTCAGTAAGGCCTTTGACAGGGTCCCGCATCGGGGGTTAGTTAGGAAGATACAATCGACAGTACAGAAAGGAAGGTTGAATAGGTTAGGACTTTATTCCCTGGAGAGGGGAAGAATGTGGGAGACTGGATAGAGGTATAAAAGATAATTTTGGCAACAGAGAATTAATGAAATCAGGCTTCTCCACTGAGGTTAGAGGAGAAAAAAAACAAGAGGAGATGGGTTAAGGGTGAAGGGGGAAAAGATTGAAAAGAACATGGGGGGGAGGCTTCATCATGCAGAGAGTGGTGAAAGTGTGGAATGAGCTGCCAGATAAAGTGGTAAATGGAGGCTCACTTTTAAAATTTAAGAAGAACTTGAACAGCTACACGGATGAGAGGTGTATGGAGGGATATGGGTCGGTTGCTGGTCAATGGGACAAGGCAGAAAAATGGTACGGCAGAGCCAGGAGAGGCCAAAAGGCCTATTTCTATACTGCAACGTTCTGTGATGTATAAGTTGTAGATTGCGCATGTATATTACACACACACACACACACACACACACACACACACACACACACACACACACACACACACACACACACACACACACACACACACACACACACACCCCTTGATGCTGCGACTGATGCCTATTGTACTGGGGAGCTGCACAGCAGAGGCTGCACCAATTGTGACCATTCTTGCAGACCATTCCTGTCTAACGGTTGTTAGGATGGGGGTGAGGTATTTGGTAGTGGTGTGAATAGAGGTCCGAATGTTCTCGCAGAATAGTCCTAGCGAGTAACCGTGCTGCATTCTATAGAAACTGCACACATCGGTCATTACCTGCTTTTGCTGGAGCAAGAGCAGGTGCATGTTGCAATTGCATTCGTTAGCTCTGTAGCAGAGTTTAACACCTCACATTCTGCTAATAATAGGTAAGTCAGTAAGACGAAACTGCGGTCATTACTTCCTCATAGGTTCTTCAGAAGTTCAATTGTACCACAAATACTCTCAAAATAGAGCAGTTCCTCCTCCATCCATCACTCCCCCACCACACCACAGGCCAGTTCATGGTGAAATACATGCTGAATGTTTTACAGGTCCATGTTAGTAACAGTTTGTTTATCCATCAGGACTGACGGTTTTAATACTCACCTCACTGTAGCCACTCTCAACAGACTTTCAAGCATTGAATTAGTTTCTCAGGGATATAGTAATTACTAAAACATAGGACACACACCAATCACCCAGCAAGTTTCCTGCAACTCGGTTTGTTTCCCATGTTTCGATCAGTATATAGAGGTACCGACGAGAGAGGATGCAATATTAGATCTCCTATTAGGAAACAAGTTAGGACAGGCGACGCAAGTGTGTGTGGACGAACATTTTGTTTCCAGGCATTAGTTTCAACTTGATCATGGGTGAAGATAAGACATGATCCTTGGGTTGAAGTTCTAAAACTGGGAGAAAAGGCCAATTTTGAAGAAATGAGGAAGGATATAAAAAAGGTGGATTTGGACAGGTTGGTCTTTGGCAAGGATGTCGTTGATAAGTAGGAGGCCTTGAAAGGGGAAATTTTGAGAGTACAGAATTTGAATGTTTCTGTCAGGATTAAAAGCAGAGTGATTAAGGATAAGGAACATTGGTTCTCTCGCTGTAGTGGAACTCTGGTAAAGAGGAAGAGAGAGATGTATAACATGTAGAGAAAGCAGGGCGAAAATATGTTGCTGGATGTGCATGTGCAAATGCAGGAAAATCAGTGTATGTTGCCAGTGTGGACTTCAGTAAGGCCTTTGACAGGGTCCCGCATCGGGGGTTAGTTAGGAAGATACAATCGACAGTACAGAAAGGAAGGTTGAATAGGTTAGGACTTTATTCCCTGGAGAGGGGAAGAATGTGGGAGACTGGATAGAGGTATAAAAGATAATTTTGGCAACAGAGAATTAATGAAATCAGGCTTCTCCACTGAGGTTAGAGGAGAAAAAAAACAAGAGGAGATGGGTTAAGGGTGAAGGGGGAAAAGATTGAAAAGAACATGGGGGGGAGGCTTCATCATGCAGAGAGTGGTGAAAGTGTGGAATGAGCTGCCAGATAAAGTGGTAAATGGAGGCTCACTTTTAAAATTTAAGAAGAACTTGAACAGCTACACGGATGAGAGGTGTATGGAGGGATATGGGTCGGTTGCTGGTCAATGGGACAAGGCAGAAAAATGGTACGGCAGAGCCAGGAGAGGCCAAAAGGCCTATTTCTATACTGCAACGTTCTGTGATGTATAAGTTGTAGATTGCGCATGTATATTACACACACACACACACACACACACACACACACACACACACACACACACACACACACACACACACACACACACACCCCTTGATGCTGCGACTGATGCCTATTGTACTGGGGAGCTGCACAGCAGAGGCTGCACCAATTGTGACCATTCTTGCAGACCATTCCTGTCTAACGGTTGTTAGGATGGGGGTGAGGTATTTGGTAGTGGTGTGAATAGAGGTCCGAATGTTCTCGCAGAATAGTCCTAGCGAGTAACCGTGCTGCATTCTATAGAAACTGCACACATCGGTCATTACCTGCTTTTGCTGGAGCAAGAGCAGGTGCATGTTGCAATTGCATTCGTTAGCTCTGTAGCAGAGTTTAACACCTCACATTCTGCTAATAATAGGTAAGTCAGTAAGACGAAACTGCGGTCATTACTTCCTCATAGGTTCTTCAGAAGTTCAATTGTACCACAAATACTCTCAAAATAGAGCAGTTCCTCCTCCATCCATCACTCCCCCACCACACCACAGGCCAGTTCATGGTGAAATACATGCTGAATGTTTTACAGGTCCATGTTAGTAACAGTTTGTTTATCCATCAGGACTGACGGTTTTAATACTCACCTCACTGTAGCCACTCTCAACAGACTTTCAAGCATTGAATCAGTTTCTCAGGGATATAGTAATTACTAAAACATAGGACACACACCAATCACCCAGCAAGTTTCCTGCAACTCGGTTTGTTTCCCATGTTTCGATCAGTATATAGAGGCACCGACGAGAGAGGATACAATATTAGATCTACTATTAGGAAACGAGGTAGGACAGGCGACGCAAGTGTGTGTGGACGAACATTTTGTTTCCAGGCATTAGTTTCAACTGGATCATGGGTGAAGATAAGACATGATCCTTGGGTTGAAGTTCTAAAACTGGGAAAAAGGGCCAATTATGAAGAAATGAGGAAGGATATAAAAAAGGTGGATTTGGAAGGTTGGTCTTTGGCAAGGATGTCGTTGGTAAGTAGGAGGCCTTGAAAGGGGAAAGTTTGAGAGTACAGAATTTGAATGTTTCTGTCAGGATTTAAAGCAGAGTGATTAAGGATAAGGAACTTTGGTTCTCTCGCTGTAGTGGAACTCTGGTAAAGAGGAAGAGAGAGATGTATAACATGTAGAGGAAGCAGGGAGAAAATATGTTGCTGGATGTGCATGTGCAAATGCAGGAAAGGCAGTGTATGTTGCCAGTGTGGACTTCAGTAAGGCCTTTGACAGGGTCCCGCATAGGGGGTTAGTTAGGAAGATACAATCGACAGTACAGAAAAGAAGGTTGAATAGGTTAGGACTTTGTTCCCTGGAGAGGGGAAGAATGTGGGGAGACTTGATAGAGGTATATAAAATAATTTTGGTAACAGAGAATTAATGAAATCAGGCTTCTCCACTGAGGTTAGAGGAGAAAAAAACACAAGAGGAGATGGGTTAAGGGTGAAGGGGGAAAAGATTGAAAAGAACATGGGGGGGGGGGGCTTCATCATGCAGAGAGTGGTGAAAGTGTGGAATGAGCTGCCAGATAAATTGGTAAATGGAGGCTCACTTTTAACATTTAAGAAGAACTTGAACAGCTACATGGATGAGAGGTGTATTCCACACACACACACACACACACACACACACACACACAAACACACACACACACACACACACACACACACACACACACACACACACACACACACACACACACACACATCCCTTGATGCTGCGACTGATGCCTATTGTACTGGGGAGCTGCACAGCAGAGGCTGCACCCATTGTGACCATTCTTGCAGACCATTCCTGTCTAACTTAGTTCCTCATTTTCTTTGCTGATCGTCACCTTCCGGGCGAGAACGGTTGTTAGGTTGGGGGTGAGGTATTTGATAGTGGTGTGAATAGAGGTCCGAATGTTCTCGCAGAATAGTCCGGGCGAGTAACCGTACTGTATTCTATAGAAACTGCACACATCGGTCATTACCTGCTGGTGCTAGAGCCAAGGATGGTCCATGTTGCAATTGCATTCGTTTGCTCTGTAGCAGAGATTAACACCTCACATTCTGCTAATAATAGGTAAGTCAGAAAGACGAAACTGCGGTCATTACTTCCTCATAGGTTCTTCAGAAGTTCAATTGTACCACGAATACTCTCAGAATAGAGCAGTTCCTTCTCCATCGATCACTCCCCCACCACACCAGAGGCCAGTTCATGGTGAAATACATGCTGAATGTTTTACAGGTCCATGTTAGTAACAGTTTGTTTATCCATCAGGACTGACGGTTTTAATACTCACCTCACTGTAGCCACTCTCAACAGACTTTCAAGCATTGAATCAGTTTCTCAGGGATATAGTAATTACTAAAACATAGGACACACACCAATCACCCAGCAAGTTTCCTGCAACTCGGTTTGTTTCCCATGTTTCCATCAGTATATAGAGGTACCGACGAGAGAGGATACAATATTAGATCTCCTATTAGGAAACAAGTTAGGACAGGCGAGGCAAGTGTGTGTGGACGAACATTTTGTTTCCAGGCATTAGTTTCATCTGGATCATGGGTGAAGATAAGACATGATCCTTGGGTTGAAGTTCTAAAACTGGGAAAAAGGGCCAATTATGAAGAAATGAGGAAGGATATAAAAAAAGGTGGATTTGGACAGGTTGGTCTTTGGCAAGGATGTCGTTGGTAAGTAGGAGGCCTTGAAAGGGGAAATTTTGAGAGTACAGAATTTGAATGTTTCTGTCAGGATTAAAAGCAGAGTGATTAAGGATAAGGAACATTGGTTCTCTCGCTGTAGTGGAACTCTGGTAAAGAGGAAGAGAGAGATGTATAACATGTAGAGGAAGCAGGGAGAAAATATGTTGCTGGATGTGCATGTGCAAATGCAGGAAAGGCGGTGTATGTTGCCAGTGTGGACTTCAGTAAGGCCTTTGACAGGGTCCCGCATCGGGGGTTAGTTAGGAAGATACAATCGACAGTACAGAAATGAAGGTTGAATAGGTTCGGACTTTATTCCCTGGAGAGGGGAAGAATGTGGGGAGACTTGATAGAGGTATATAAAATAATTTTGGCAACAGAGAATTAATGAAATCAGGCTTCTCCACTGAGGTTAGAGAAGAAAAAAAAATACAAGAGGAGATGGGTTAAGGGTGAAGGGGGAAAAGATTGAAAAGAACATGGGGGGGAGGCTTCATCATGCAGAGAGTGGTGGAAGTGTGGAATGAGCTGCCAGATGAAGTGGTAAATGCAGGCTCACTTTTAAAATTTAAGAAGAACTTGAACAGCTACACGGATGAGAGGTGTATGGAGGGATATGGGTCGGTTGCTGGTCAATGGGACAAGGCAGAAAAATGGTACGGCAGAGCCAGGAGAGGCCAAAAGGCCTATTTCTATACTGCAACGTTCTGTGATGTATAAGTTGTAGATTGCGCATGTATATTACACACACACACACACACACACACACACACACACACACACACACACACACACACACACACACACACACACACACACACACACACACACACACCTTGATGCTGCGACTGATGCCTATTGTACTGGGGAGCTGCACAGCAGAGGCTGCACCAATTGTGACCATTCTTGCAGACCATTCCTGTCTAACGGTTGTTAGGATGGGGGTGAGGTATTTGGTAGTGGTGTGAATAGAGGTCCGAATGTTCTCGCAGAATAGTCCTAGCGAGTAACCGTGCTGCATTCTATAGAAACTGCACACATCGGTCATTACCTGCTTTTGCTGGAGCAAGAGCAGGTGCATGTTGCAATTGCATTCGTTAGCTCTGTAGCAGAGTTTAACACCTCACATTCTGCTAATAATAGGTAAGTCAGTAAGACGAAACTGCGGTCATTACTTCCTCATAGGTTCTTCAGAAGTTCAATTGTACCACAAATACTCTCAAAATAGAGCAGTTCCTCCTCCATCCATCACTCCCCCACCACACCACAGGCCAGTTCATGGTGAAATACATGCTGAATGTTTTACAGGTCCATGTTAGTAACAGTTTGTTTATCCATCAGGACTGACGGTTTTAATACTCACCTCACTGTAGCCACTCTCAACAGACTTTCAAGCATTGAATCAGTTTCTCAGGGATATAGTAATTACTAAAACATAGGACACACACCAATCACCCAGCAAGTTTCCTGCAACTCGGTTTGTTTCCCATGTTTCGATCAGTATATAGAGGCACCGACGAGAGAGGATACAATATTAGATCTACTATTAGGAAACGAGGTAGGACAGGCGACGCAAGTGTGTGTGGACGAACATTTTGTTTCCAGGCATTAGTTTCAACTGGATCATGGGTGAAGATAAGACATGATCCTTGGGTTGAAGTTCTAAAACTGGGAAAAAGGGCCAATTATGAAGAAATGAGGAAGGATATAAAAAAGGTGGATTTGGAAGGTTGGTCTTTGGCAAGGATGTCGTTGGTAAGTAGGAGGCCTTGAAAGGGGAAAGTTTGAGAGTACAGAATTTGAATGTTTCTGTCAGGATTTAAAGCAGAGTGATTAAGGATAAGGAACTTTGGTTCTCTCGCTGTAGTGGAACTCTGGTAAAGAGGAAGAGAGAGATGTATAACATGTAGAGGAAGCAGGGAGAAAATATGTTGCTGGATGTGCATGTGCAAATGCAGGAAAGGCAGTGTATGTTGCCAGTGTGGACTTCAGTAAGGCCTTTGACAGGGTCCCGCATAGGGGGTTAGTTAGGAAGATACAATCGACAGTACAGAAAAGAAGGTTGAATAGGTTAGGACTTTGTTCCCTGGAGAGGGGAAGAATGTGGGGAGACTTGATAGAGGTATATAAAATAATTTTGGTAACAGAGAATTAATGAAATCAGGCTTCTCCACTGAGGTTAGAGGAGAAAAAAACACAAGAGGAGATGGGTTAAGGGTGAAGGGGGAAAAGATTGAAAAGAACATGGGGGGGGGGCTTCATCATGCAGAGAGTGGTGAAAGTGTGGAATGAGCTGCCAGATAAATTGGTAAATGGAGGCTCACTTTTAACATTTAAGAAGAACTTGAACAGCTACATGGATGAGAGGTGTATTCCACACACACACACACACACACACACACACACACACAAACACACACACACACACACACACACACACACACACACACACACACACACACACACACACACACACACACACACACACACACACACACATCCCTTGATGCTGCGACTGATGCCTATTGTACTGGGGAGCTGCACAGCAGAGGCTGCACCCATTGTGACCATTCTTGCAGACCATTCCTGTCTAACTTAGTTCCTCATTTTCTTTGCTGATCGTCACCTTCCGGGCGAGAACGGTTGTTAGGTTGGGGGTGAGGTATTTGATAGTGGTGTGAATAGAGGTCCGAATGTTCTCGCAGAATAGTCCGGGCGAGTAACCGTACTGTATTCTATAGAAACTGCACACATCGGTCATTACCTGCTGGTGCTAGAGCCAAGGATGGTCCATGTTGCAATTGCATTCGTTTGCTCTGTAGCAGAGATTAACACCTCACATTCTGCTAATAATAGGTAAGTCAGAAAGACGAAACTGCGGTCATTACTTCCTCATAGGTTCTTCAGAAGTTCAATTGTACCACGAATACTCTCAGAATAGAGCAGTTCCTTCTCCATCGATCACTCCCCCACCACACCAGAGGCCAGTTCATGGTGAAATACATGCTGAATGTTTTACAGGTCCATGTTAGTAACAGTTTGTTTATCCATCAGGACTGACGGTTTTAATACTCACCTCACTGTAGCCACTCTCAACAGACTTTCAAGCATTGAATCAGTTTCTCAGGGATATAGTAATTACTAAAACATAGGACACACACCAATCACCCAGCAAGTTTCCTGCAACTCGGTTTGTTTCCCATGTTTCCATCAGTATATAGAGGTACCGACGAGAGAGGATACAATATTAGATCTCCTATTAGGAAACAAGTTAGGACAGGCGAGGCAAGTGTGTGTGGACGAACATTTTGTTTCCAGGCATTAGTTTCATCTGGATCATGGGTGAAGATAAGACATGATCCTTGGGTTGAAGTTCTAAAACTGGGAAAAAGGGCCAATTATGAAGAAATGAGGAAGGATATAAAAAAAGGTGGATTTGGACAGGTTGGTCTTTGGCAAGGATGTCGTTGGTAAGTAGGAGGCCTTGAAAGGGGAAATTTTGAGAGTACAGAATTTGAATGTTTCTGTCAGGATTAAAAGCAGAGTGATTAAGGATAAGGAACATTGGTTCTCTCGCTGTAGTGGAACTCTGGTAAAGAGGAAGAGAGAGATGTATAACATGTAGAGGAAGCAGGGAGAAAATATGTTGCTGGATGTGCATGTGCAAATGCAGGAAAGGCGGTGTATGTTGCCAGTGTGGACTTCAGTAAGGCCTTTGACAGGGTCCCGCATAGGGGGTTAGTTAGGAAGATACAATCGACAGTACAGAAAGGAAGGTTGAATAGGTTAGGACTTTATTCCCTGGAGAGGGGAAGAATGTGGGGAGACTTGATAGAGGTTTATAAAATAATTTTGGCAACAGAGAATTAATGAAATCAGGCTTCTCCGCTGAGGTTAGAGGAGAAAAAAACACAAGAGGAGATGGGTTAAGGGTGAAGGGGGAAAAGATTGAAAAGAACATGGGGGGGGGGGCTTCATCATGCAGAGAGTGGTGAAAGTGTGGAATGAGCTGCCAGATGAAGTGGTAAATGCAGGCTCACTTTTAAAATTTAAGAAGAACTTGAACAGCTACACGGATGAGAGGTGTATGGAGGGATATGGGTCGGTTGCTGGTCAATGGGACAAGGCAGAAAAATGGTACGGCAGAGCCAGGAGAGGCCAAAAGGCCTATTTCTATACTGCAACGTTCTGTGATGTATAAGTTGTAGATTGCGCATGTATATTACACACACACACACACATACACACACACACACACACACACACACACACACACACACACACACACACACACACACACACACACACACACACACCTTGATGCTGCGACTGATGCCTATTGTACTGGGGAGCTGCACAGCAAAGGCTGCACCCATTGTGACCATTCTTGACTAACGGTTGTTAGGATGGGGGTGAGGCATTTGGTAGTGGTGTGAATGGAGGTCCGAATGTTCTCGCAGAATAGTCCTAGCGAGTAACCGTGCTGCATTCTATAGAAACTGCACACATCGTTCATTACCTGCTGGTGCTAGAGCCAAGGATGGTCCATGTTGCAATTGCATTCATTTGCTCTGTAGCAGAGTTTAACACCTCACATTCTGCTAATAATAGGTAAGTCAGAAAGACGAAACTGCGGTCATTATTTCCTCATCTGTTCTTCAGAAGTTCAATTGTACCACGAATACTCTCAAAATAGAGCAGTTCCTTCTCCATCCATCACTCCCCCCACCACACCACAGGCCAGTTCATGGTGAAATACATGCTGACTGTTTTACAGGTCCATGTTAGTAACAGTTTGTTTATCCATCAGGACTGACGGTTTTAATACTCACCTCACTGTAGCCACTCTCAACAGACTTTCAAGCATTGAATCAGTTTCTCAGGGATATAGTAATTACTAAAACATAGGACACACACCAATCACCCAGCAAGTTTCCTGCAACTCGGTTTGTTTCCCATGTTTCGATCAGTATATAGAGGTTCCGACGAGAGAGGATAAAATATTAGATCTCCTATTAGGAAACGAGTTAGGACAGGCGACGCAAGTGTGTGTAGAGGAGCATTTTGTTTCCAGGGATCATAACACCATTAGTTTCAACTTGATCATGGATGACGATAGACCTGGTCCTCGGTTTGAGGTTGTAAACTGGAAAAAGGCCAATTTTGAAGAAATGAAGTATATAAAAACGTGGATTTGGACAGGTTTTTAATTGGCATGGATGTCGTTCATATGTATGAGTCTTGAAAGGAGAAGTTTTGAGAGTACAGAGTCCTTATGTTCCAGTCAGGATTAAAAGCAAAGTGAATAAGGATAAGGAACTTTGGTTCTCTCGGGATATTGGAACTCTGATAGAGAAGAAGAGGGAGACGTATAACATATAAAGAAAACAAGGTAGTCGAGGAGTGTTAAAAAAAGACCCAAAAATACCCAAGAAAGAAATCAGGAGGGCTAAAAGAAAACGTGAGGTCGCTCAGGCAGACAAGGTGTAAGATAATCTTAGGCCGGTAGGTTTGTAGACAGTAGTAGATAAACTATTGGAAGGAGTACTAAGAGATCGGATGTATAAGTATTCAGATAGACAGGGACCTATTAGGGCGAGTCGACACAACTCTGTGCGTAGCAGGTCATGTTTATCAAATCTATTAATGTTTCGAGGTGGTTAGAAGGAAAGCAACAGACGGAAATCAGTAGATGTTCTCTGCGTGGACTTCAGTAAGGCCTTTGACAGGGTCCCGCATCGTGGGTTAGTTAAGAAGATACAGTCGACAGTACAGAAAGGAAGGTTGAATAGGAAAGGACTTTATTCCCTGGAGAGGGGAAGAATGTGGGGAGACTGGATAGAGGTATATAAAATAATTTTGGCAACAGAGGATTAATGAAATCAGGCTTCTCCACTGAGGTTAGAGGAGAAAAAAAACAAGAGGAGATGGGTTAAGGGTGAAGGGGGAAAAGATTGAAATGAACATCGGGGGGGGGAGCTTCATCATACAGAGAGTGGTGAAAGTGTGGAATGAGCTGCCAGATGAAGTGGTAAATGCAGGCTCACTTTTAAAATATAAGAAGAACTTGAACAGCTACACGGATGAGAGGTGTATGGAGGGATATGGTCTGGGTGCTGGTCAATGGGACAAGGCAGAAAAATGGTACGGCAGAGCCAGGAGAGGCCAAAAGTCCTATTTCTATGGTGCAACGTTCTGTGATGTGCAAGTTGTAGATTGCGCATGTATATTACACACACACACACACACACACACACACACACACACACACACACACAAACACACACACACACACACACACACACACACACACACACACACACACACACACACACACACACACACACACACACACACACACACACACACCCCTTGATGTTGCGACTGATGCCTTATGTACTGGGGAGCGGCACAGCAGAGGCTGCACCCATTGTGACCATACTTGCAGACCATTCCTGTCTAACTTAGTTCCTCATTTCCTTTGCTGATCGTCACCCTCCGGGCGAGAACGGTTGTTAGGTTGGGAGTGAAGTATTTGATAGTGGTGTGAATAGAGGTCCAAATGTTCTCGCAGAATAGTCCTGGCTAGTAACCGTGCTGCATTCCATAGAAACTGCACACATCGGTCATTACCTGCTGGTGCTAGAGCCAGGGATGGTCCATGTTGCAATTGCATTCGTTTGCTCTGTAGCAGAGTTTAACACCTCACATTCTGCTAATAATAGGTAAGTCAGAAAGACGAAACTGCGATCATTACTTCCTCATAGGTTCTTCAGAAGTTCAATTGTACCACAAATACTCTCAAAATAGAGCAGTTCCTTCTCCATCCATCACTCCCCAACACACCACAGGCTAGTTCATGGTGAAATACATGCTGAATGTTTTACAGGTCCATGTTAGTAACAGTTTGTTTATCCATCAGGACTGACGGTTTTAATACTCACTTCACTGTAGACATTCTCAACAGACTTTCAAGCATTGAATCAGTTTCTCAGGGATATAGTAATTACTAAAACATAGGACACACACCAATCACCCAGCAAGTTTCCTGCAACTCTGTTTGTTTCCCATGTTTCGATCAGTATATAGAGGCACCGACGAGAGAGGATACAATATTAGATCTCCTATTAGGAAACGAGTTAGGACAGGCGACGCAAGTGTGTGTGGAGGAGCATTTTGTTTCCAGGGATGATAACACCATTAGTTTCAACTTGATCATGGATGACGATGAACCTGGTTCTTGGTTTGAGGTTGGAAACTGGTAAAAGGCCAATTTTGAAGAAATGAGGAAGTATATAAAAACGTGGATTTGGACAGGTTGTTCTTTGGCACGGATGTGGTTCATATGTATGAGTCTTGAAAGGAGAAATTTTGAGAGTACAGAGTCCTTATGTCCCAGTCAGGATTAAAGGCAAAGTGAATAAGGATAAGGAACTTTGGTTCTCTCGGGATGTTGGAACTCTGATGGAGAAGAAGAGGGAGACGAATAACGTGTTTAGAAAACAGGGAGCAAATAAGGTATTTGAGGAGTATAAAAAAGTCCAAAAATACTTGGGAAAGAAGTCAGGAGGGCTGAAGGGAGACATGAGGTAGCTGAGGCAGTCGGGCCGGTAGGTTTGTAGTCAGTAGTGGATCATCTATTGGAATGAGCACTAAGAGACAGGATCTATTCGTATTCGTATAGACAGCGACTTGTTACAGAGAGTCAACACGGCTCGTGAGTAGTAAGTCTTGTTTAACTAATCTATTAGCTTCTCGTGGTGGTTAGAAGTAAAGTGGATGAAGGGGTGGCAGTGAATATTGTCTACGTGGACTTTGACAAGGTCCCCCATGAGAAGTTAGTTAGGAAGATACAGACGCTGGGGACACATGGTGATAGTGTGAATTGCATTAGCCATTGGCTCAATGGGAGAAGTCAGAGAGTGGTAGTGGAGGACTGCTTCTCAGAGTGGAGGCCTGTGACTAGTGGTCTGCCACAGAGATCAGTGTTGGAACCATTGTTATTTGTTATCCAAATCAATGATCTGCATGATAATGTGGTAAATTGGATCCGCAAATTTGCTGATGATACAAAGATTGGAGCTGTAGTGGAGAGTGAGGAAGGTTTTGAACGCTTGCAGAGGGATCTGGACGAGCTGCAAAAATGGGCTGAGAAATGGCAGATTGAGTTTACTGCAGGCAGGTGTGAGGTATTGCACTTTGGAAGGAAACACCAATGTAGAACATGCAAGGTAAATGGGAGGGCCCTGAGCAGTGCGGTAGAACAGAGGGATCCAGAAACACAGAAACAAAGTTCCCTAAAAGTGGCGTCACTGGTAGATAGAGTAGCATAGGAAGCTTTTGGTACATTGTCCTTTATTAATCAAACACACACACACACACACACACACACACACACACACACACACACACACACACACACACACACACACACACACACACACATACACACACACACACATGCACACACACACACACACACACACACACACACACACACACACACACACACACATACACACACACACATGCACACACACACACACACACACACGCACACGCGCACACACACACACACACACACACACACACACACACACACACACACACACACACACACACACACACACACACACTGCGATTGAACCCTGTACTGGGGAGCTGCACAGCAGAGGCCGCACACACTGTGACTACTTTTGCATCTATTGTCTATTGTCTATTATGTTCGGGATGGGTCATTTGGTTGACGGGTGAATGGTGGTCCGAATGTTCCCGCAGAATAGTCCTGGCGAGTAACCGTGCAGCATTCTACAGACACAGCACACATCGGCCATTCCCTGCTGGTGCTGTAGGAAGGGAAGGTGCATGTTGCAGTTGCATTCGTTTGCAATGCAGCAGTGTCCAAAGCTACACTGGCTGCTAATAATAGAAAACAGAATGGGAAGTTGTGGAAATCACTTCCTACTCTTTTGACAGCAATTCAAATTCAACGGTCAAAGCCACTCAGTATCTTCTCTTTAGAACATAGACCATAGAACTTAGAATAGTGCAGCACATTGCTGGCACTTCGGCCCACAACGTTTGGCCGACCCTTAAACCTTGCCCCCCCCATATAAACACTCCCACATCTTAAATTCCTCCAGATACCTGTTTAACAGTCGCTTAAACTTCACCAATGTATCTGCCTCCACCACTGAATCAGGCATTGCGTTCCACGCACTAACCACTCTCTGAGTGAAAAACATTCCTCTAATATCCCCCTTGAATTTCCCAACTTTTCCTTAAACACTCTGTCATGTCTCCTCTCCTCCTCGTCGTCCTTCTCTCCAAAGAGCAAATAACTAGCACCACAAATCTCTGATCATTATCCATACTCTCTAAACCAGACCGCACACTGGTAAATTTCTTCTGTAGCCTTTCCAATGCTTCCACATCCTTCCTATGGGGAGGTGACCAGAACTGGATACAATACTCCAAGGGCGGCCTAACTAGAGTTTTATAGAGCTGCATCATTACCCCGACTTATGAAAGGTAACACCCATAACCTTTCTAAACTACCCTATCTACCTGTGAGGCAACTTTCAGGGATCTGTGGACAGGTACCCCCAGATCCCTCCGCTCCTCCACACTTCCAAGTCTTCTGCCGTTTACTGTTTACTCTGCCTTGGAGTTTGTCCTTCCAAAGTGTACCACCTCACACTTCTCCGGGTTGAACTGCATCTGCCAGTTCTCAGCCCAGTTCTGCATCCTATCAATGTCTCTCTGCAATTTTCGACAATCCTCAACACTATCTACAACACCAGCAATCTTTGTGTCGTCTGAAAACTTACCAACCCGCCCTTCTACCCACATATCGAAGTCTTTAATAAAAATCACGAAAATTAGAGGTCCCAGAACCGATCCTTGTTGGACACCAGAATATCAACCTCACTCATATTGTCCTTACCATCATCAAGTTCCCTCTCATTGGTGAATACCGAAGAGAAATATTCATTCAGGACCTGGTTGAGGAAATAATCATTGATGCCCTTTATCTCTAATCGGCCCGATCGTCACTCCTGTCGACCTTTTGATCTTCATATAATTGAAGAATACCTTGAGGTTTTCCTCTTCCCTACTCGCCATGGCCTTCTCATGCCCACTTCTTGCTCTCCTCAGCCACGACATCCGGCTGCTCACCCTCCCTCATGAGAATACTGAGAACTCGATCCGAGATATCGCTGACCCTGGCACCAGAGAGACAACAGACCTTCCGGGATGCTCGATCTCTTCCACAGAACCTCCCAACTGTGCCCCTAACTATCGAACCCCCTTTCACTACTGCTCTCCTCCTTTCCCTCCTTCCCTTCTGAGCTGAGGGTCCAGTCTCGCTGCCAGGGACTCAACCACTGCAACCTGAGCCAAATAGGTCGTTCCCACCAACAGTCAGGAGACGGAAGGAAAACCGAGTGAATGTGCAGAGCACACCTGCGGCCGTTCCCATCAATAATAAGGATGCCGTTTTGGATACTGTTGGTGGGGACGACCTATTAAGGTCAGGTTGCAGTGGTTGCGTCCCTGGCAGCTCAGAAGGGAAGGAAGGAAAAGAGGAGAGCAGTAGTGATAGGGGTTCGATAGTTAAGGGGCACAGATAGGAGGTTCTGTGGAAGAGATCGAGCATCCCGGATGATTCAAGGTCCTCAGTGATTAATTAGTGCTCTGCTCATTCACTCCAATATCCTTCCGTCTCCTGACAGTCACCCAGCTATCTGCCTTCTGACTTATAGGGGTGACTATCTCCCTGTAACTATTGTTTACTTCTGCCTCTGCCTCACGAATGATCCGAAGTTCAGCCAGCCCCAGCTCCAGTTCCCTAACACGGTTTGTCAAAAGCTGCAGCTGGATGCACCTTTTACAGGTGTAGTCATCAGAGACAATAGTGCTCGCCCTGACTTCCCACATACTGCAATCGGAGCAACCGGCTGTCCGAACTGCTGCCTTCATTACCTACTCCTGTTAATTAAAGTTATTAAAGGAGCTTTCCCGGCCTTACCTCACCGATCAAGTTCGTCCTCAGCCTCTGCTTACCGAAGCCTCTCGAGCCAAAGCCTTCCTAGTCCATCTCCCACTTCTCTGCCGCCCTCTACTACGTCGCCTGCTCCGTTAACATGCGGAGAGGAGAGCATATCCCAGACTGTGATAATGAGGAGGGAGCATATTCCGGATGATGGTAATGAGGCAAGAGCATATCTGGGACGACAGTAATGAGAGGAGAGCATATCCCAGACTGTGATAATGAGGAGGGAGCATATTCCGGATGATGGTAATGAGACAAGAGCATATCTGGGACGGTAATAATCAGAAGAGAGCATATCCCAGTCTGTAATAATGAGAAGGGAGCAATCTTTCCCGATCCTCGTCATTGTGGGCTTCACACCAGACGGTGATGGAAAGAGTCAGAATACTCCCCACCTTGCAGTTCCAGACACTTCCCAGTCTTTGATGACAAACCAGTGCCAAATCTCTTCGATCACCTAATCCAAATAACCCCAATAGGCGGAACGCTGGCCATGTCCATACCGCGAGAACCAAATGTCTGGACCGCGCCGGGCCATTGTCACTTCCGTGAACACACCTGTCATAACATGTCAATAAAGCGCGCGCTGCTCTAAGTTACTTTAACCTCATCCGACACCGTACACTGGACCTACCCCCTGTGGAGCCCGCGACCTACTGCGCGCTCTCTACGTCCCTCACGGGGTAAAGTTCCACTTTCCACGTCTGCGGGACCATTGCGAGAAGAACGAAATGGGGAAGACCCAGTGATGAAGTACATCATGAAGAGCCTGTCAGAAAACTTCAGGGAACGATTTGAAATCTCCCCTAATCTCTAAGGTGACATCTTCCTCTCCCAAGACCGCCGTTCTCCGTTTCGGCTGACGGCCGGTGGACTGCAGACGCCAAAAGGCTGGCGCCTTCCGTAGATGTGGCAACTCTTCGGATGGAGGTCTTGGAAATGAGAACTTCTGATTCGCTCAAACCACACCTCGGTGACTTTTGGATCAACGTGGTTCCCTAAGCTCAATTCAAAAACACGAGAGCTATTGAAATGTTTCAATTCACACTGTTCCGCTCCACGTACATAAGTGATTCATCGTTTTCTTCAATGAACTCCATGAAGAATCAGGACAGAAACAGACTCTCCAATGCACATCTCGGCCAGAGCCTCAGGATTGCGACAACAGAATACCGGCCCGACATCAGAAGGATTTCCTCATCCCGTCGATGTCACTTCTGACGCTGACTGGTGAGTGAATCAATTTAATTTTGTCCATTTGTCAATCTTATTGTGGTATAATATTACGACAACAATAATACTGATAATTCCATTTATAGCTACGACTCATACTTCAAATGCTACATAGCTTAATTAAAAAGAACATATAGTTTAAATGAAAGAACAGAAACGGTGGGAAAGGCAATACGACTAAAAATGTTTGTGTGGAAGAGAGGTGGTGAAGATTTCCAAACTAACTCTGTGTGTGTGTGTGTGTGTGTGTGTGTGTGTAAAATATGCATACGTGCCGCAGTACCACAGAACATTACAGCACAGAAACAGGCCTTCTGGTCCTTCCTGGCTCTGCCGTACCATTTCTCTGCCATGTCCCACTGACCTGCACCCGGCCCATATCCCTCTCGACACCTCTCATCCATGTAGCTGTCCCAGATGAGTTCTCATTGTGGCAGCTCACAGTTGTGATAGCTAGAGTCATGATTAAATGGCTGGTTTTGAACTTACTTTTTTTTCAAGAGTGCATTTTTTATCTACTACTACTACCACTATTACTATTACTACTATTACTAACACTATTACTTCCACTAACACTACTACTACTACTACTACTACTACTACTACTACTACTACTACTAATAATAATAATAATAATAATAATAATAATAATAATAATAATAATAATAGTGTTAGCAGCAACAGCAACATCTGCCCATAAAACAACTTACTGGTGCAGGGAAAATAAAACCCGGAAGTTTTGGCCCTTGGCTTGACATGCTTGACATAATTTGGCCCTTGCAGAAAACTAATTCGGGAACCCTAACCTAATAGAATCCAGCCGCTGACGTGCCGTGACAACACTCAACCATTCTATCTACTTCAGAGGAGTGTAGTTTTGAGGAAAGTGCCACGTCAGCTGTAAAGCATGGCAGCAGAGTATCGAAGGCCGAATAGCCTTCTGTTCCTTCAGCGCTTTATTCCGTTTATTCGCTTGTTTCTCGCTCTGCAATCAAACAACTCCGAGTTCTCACCTAACACACTCTCAACATCTGGCACGGAGACCAGGAAATGAGGCTCACTCTCCTAATGTAACAGAGACAGGCGCCGCTCTCTCGGGATCGCGTGGATGACGTTCACTTTACTCTCTCTCTTTCTCTTCATGTCGGTGGGTGAGAGAAACTCTCTTTGAGACCATTATCGGATTCCACACAGCAGCAGATAGTTGTAGAACAGCACACAGGATTTGATGTCGATTTCAGCAAATTACAGACTCTCTGATCCAATCAGCGCTGCCGCTTGTGACGTCAGAATCCAGATATCTGCCCCGCAAACCAGGAAGTGCGGCTCAGTCTCCGAGTGTAACAGAGATCGGCGCTGCTCTCTCGGGATGTCGGGACTGCCCTTCGCAGCTCTCGTTCTTTGTCTCCACATAACGGCGGGTGAGGGTCACTCTCTCGAACAGTCAGCGGTCAGATAATCAACAGAACGGCGGGTGGTTAGAGGATAGGTTAGGTTAGCAGAGACGATCTCACTGATCTAAGTACAGTTCTGAGCTATCTGTGCTGATTGACCGAAGTGCAGTTCTCGATTCCATCCGCTTCTGTCGCTTTTCCCTCACACGATTTTATCTTTTTCAGGTGAGTCTCAGCATTTTACCATTCTCGCTGAGCACAGCGAGATAAATGTCACCATCGGGAGAGATGCGCTCTTTTCAGTGCGGCCGTCGGGCAATGTCAGCAGTGGAAGCTGGAATTTCAATGGGAGAACACTCGTCCAGTGGATCGGCCAAACCTGGACCATTGACAATGTCTACAGATCTCGGGCTGAGTTATTCACCTCCAACGGGTCGCTTCTGCTGAAGTCGGTGAACGTGTCGGACAGCGGGGAATACCGTGTGAATATGTTTCCAATTAGTGGCTCCCAAACCTCAGCGACCGTCACTCTGCGTGTCACTGGTAAGTGAGACAGAGTCATGCGATCTCGGACTATAACTTTCATTTTACTCCTGTGGTGAAAGAATACACTACAATCTTTACAGTGGTCGCAGAACCTGGACTCCAGTGAACTCTGCCAGACCTGCTCTCGGACTGTTCAGATCTCACTGTTGTGCGTGGCTGTGTGTCGCCGTTTCTGTCTGCAGGCTGCTCGCACCTGTGTCTGCCGGATTCAGTTCCGTCTTCAAGGCTATCAAGTAATCATTTTTTGCTGTATTTTGCTCTATTTTTGCAAACGGACTGTTTCTTAAGTCAGCTGGAAATGAGTAATTCTAAGTCATCTACCTCAAAGTTTAACGACGCTGTCCTCCCCAGTGCCGTCCACATGTCTAAGTCAGTATAGAAAAATAGAAACATTGAAAACATACAGCACAACACAGGCCCTTCGGCCCACAAGGTTGTACCGAACATGGCCCTGCCTTAGAAATTATTAGGCTTACATATAACCTCCATTTTTCTAAGCTCCACGTACCTATCGAAAAGTCTCTTTAAAGCCCCTATCGTATCCGCCTCCACCACCGTTGCCGGCAGCTCATTCCACGCACTCACCACTCTCTGAGTAAGAAACTTACCCCTGACATTTCCTCTGTACCTACTCCCCAGCACTTTAAATCTGTTTCCTCTTGTGGCAACCAATTCAGCCCTGGGAAAATGCCTCTGACTATCCACATACTCAATACCTCTCATCATCTTGTACACCTCTATCAGGTCACCAGTCATGCTCCGTCCCTCCAAGGAGAAAAGGCCGAGTTCATTGTATCTGCTTTCATTAGGCATGCTCCCTAATCCAGGCAACAACATTGTAAATCTCCTCCGCACCCTTTCTATGGCTTCCACATCCTTCCTACAGTGAGGCGACCAGAATATTGACAGCTTTCTGTGGTTTTATCTCTAATCTGTGCATCTGTAGTAGTTTGCTTTAAGCAGAATATATCTCCTTGGAGCCAACATTTCAGCGCAGTACGTTACATGTGATCCATGATCTGTGGTATTTTTACAGAAGCCGTATCCAGGCCCAACACCACATCGAATGGCGCGGACTCGGTAGAACACAATCACACAGTTAGTTTGGATTGCACGGCAAGACCGGGACATGCTTCCTATCCGTGGCTAATGAAAAGCAGGACAGTTAGCTCTGACGTTCCGATTACCGTGAGCACCACATCGACTGAACGTTTACCGCCATTATCACTATATTAGCCCGAGTGTCCAACACTGATTATATTGTAAATGGAGAAAATACAACAATAAGAGAATGATGTGCAAAAGGACTTGTCAGTCCTTGTGTAGGATTGCCTAAAGGATAATTTAGAGGTTGAAACTGTTCTGAGGAAGGGAAAAGCGACATGAGGACAAGAGGACAAGAATATAAAAGTCAGCTTATCATATTGAAAATTTATGAAGCATTGGTAAGGGCTCATTTTAGTATTGTGAACAGATAAGAAAGAATGTATTGTATTTGGAGAGGGTTCAAAGGGCGTTCACGGAAATGATTCCGAGATTGAAAGACTTGTCATATTATGAGCCTGAATAAAGAAGGGTGAAGGGTGACATCATTGAAAACAGTCGAATGGTGAAAGGCCTTAATAGAGTGGATGTTGAGAAGAAGTTTCCCTTGGTGGGAGAGTCAAAGATCAGCGGACACTTATAGAGTGGATGTGGAGAGGATGTTTCCTGTAGTGGGGGAGTCGAGCACCGGTGGACACAGATAGAGTGGATGGGGAGAGGATGTTTCATACAGTGGGGGAGTCTAGGAGCAGTGGACACCGATCGAGTGGATGTGGAGAGGATGTTTCCTATAGTGGGGAAGTCTAGGACCACAGGACACAGATAGATTGGATGTGGAAAGGGTGTTTCCTATATTAGGGGAGTCTAGGACCAGAGGACACTGATGGAGTAGATGCGGGCAGGATGTTCCCTATAGTGGGGGAGTCTAGGACCAGATCACACCGATAGAGTGGGTGTGGAGAGGATGTTTCCTATAGTGGGGAAGTCTAGGACCACAGGACACAGATAGATTGGATGTGGAAAGGGTGTTTCCTATATTAGGGGAGTCTAGGACCAGAGGACACTGATGGAGTAGATGCGGGCAGGATGTTCCCTATAGTGGGGGAGTCTAAGACAAGATCACACAGATAGAGTGGGTGTGGAGAGGATGTTTCCTATAGTCGGAGAGTTTAGGTCCAGAGGACACAGATAGAGTGGGTGTGGAGAGGATGTTTTCTATAGCGGGGGAGTCTAGTAACAGAGGACACAGATAGAGTGGGTGCGGAGAGGATGCTTCCTATAGTGGGGGAGTCTAGGTCCAGAGGACATAAATAGAGTGGGTGCGGAGAGGATGCTTCCTATAGTGGGGGAGTCTAGGTCCAGAGGACATAGATAGAGTGGATGCGGAGAGGATAACTCCTGTGGTGGGAAAGCCAAGGACAAGATGACATAGCTAAAAATAGTGAGTCTTTCTTTTAGAAGTGAGCTGCAAAGTTATCGGAAGAGATGGTGAATCCGTGCAAATGTTTGCCACAAGCAGCGGTAGAGACCATGACTTTATGCATATTTGACCCATATGTTTGTTAGATTCTTGATTGGTCAGGTCAGCAAAGGATACAGGGGAGGGCAGGAGCGTCGGTCTCAGAGGAAAATCGGATCAGCCATGATGAAATGGCGGCGTAGGTGCGATAAACAACATGGCCGAAATCTGCCCCTAAACTTTCCGATCCTATGGTATTATGGAATCCAAATCAGGTTTACTATCACCAGCATAGGTCGTAAAATTACTTGTTTTTTTATGGCAGCGTGCAGTGCATTTCGCAATAATAAAACTAATATTTTCACATTAAAAACATTTGGCCATCTGACCTGTGGATGACAGCTCTCACATCAGGACATATATGTCCCGGATGTGATGTCATCGCAGATCTGATGTCCGATTCCTCTGAACATGTTTAGCAGAACAGTCTGCATCACAGTTTGTTCAGGTGACCAAGCATCTTCTGCTGGAAGAATTATATTTCAATGCCCATTTCCTGCCTTTCTGGTGCGAATATTGGAAGCGGGTATCGTTAGCGGTTAAAGGGTTTCTCTGATTTAACACTGATGCAATCGCCTTGTGGCGTAATGTGGATCTGTTGTAATGTCCTTGATTAAATTGTGCAAACGAATTGAGCTGTTTGTATCCCTCAGCATGGAACTTGACGTGTTTGTCAACCTAACAAGAAAATCCAGTCTCGCAACAAAAAATAAACCTTGTATTAGGTGTGCTTTGATGAAAAGGCTGTGAAGATGTCAGTGCTCTCAGCGTTAAAACAGAGATGTTGTGTTTGTTTATTCTTTATGAGCAGCTGGTGTGGTGCAGTCTCCTATCGAGTAAGGGATCCTCGCTGATTGTTAAGCTCGGTTAGGCTTGCAATGCACGGTCACAGATATTGTCTGACAGGTCGTTACCTGCTGATGGGCATGACGAGTGTAATTGTCTCCATAGCACCAATGCTGACACTGAAGTTTGTTTCCTTGCTGGGAATGAAAGAATGTGACCGAGTTCAGAGCAGAGCGGGTGTGTCTGGAATTCCCATCATGCTCCCTGTGTTTATGTAATTGACCCTTGGCTCAGTTAAACTGTCAATATTTCCTCCTTCTGTACTCCACTGTGAAACCCTCTTCAGGTTGTTCATGAATTGTGGGCCTTGACTGAGTCAGGGATACTGATCACGTAAACAGACTCTGCCGCCCACCCGCTCCCTGATGACGCCACAGCTTCTTCATTTTTTGTCCCAGTTTCGTCTATTTGGGCAATAACCCTACAAGCCCCTCCCACCTATGTCGTCTCCCAAATGCCTCTTAGCTATTGTAATGCTTCAACTTCTTTGGCAGTTCACCCCAGAGGCATGCACCCATCGGTGCAAATAAATGGCCTCTTAGTACTCCTTGGAATATCTTACTTCTCTCTGATCCCTGCAGGTTTAGACTCCGAATCCCATCGGAAAGAATACAACAGTCTACGGTATCCCGAGAATTCATCTGTCACTCCGGATTAGCTTGCGTTCGAATGGAATATCCTCGAGAATCTCTTCTTCCCTGTCTCCAGGTTGACATGTGTCTACGCTGTTGTAACTGTACCACTTCTTCTGGCAGCTCATTCCAGAATCAGGTGTAAAGAAATCCTCCATTATTTCTCCTTGCAATATCCTCCCTCTTCGTTTGTATCTGTGCCCTCTCGATTTAGAATCCAAACCCGTCCCAGAGATTACAGCTGTCTGCCATATCCTGCGCATTCATGGGTCATTCCGTATTCGCCTATATTCGAATATAATAAATACTTCTCTTGGCCAACCTTTCCCTGTAATTGATGCTTTTATTCTCGGCAATATCCTGGAAAATCTCTTCTTCTCTGTCTCCAGGTTGACAATGCCTTCTCAATAACATGGTAGCCACACTTGCTGACAATTCTCCACTGAGCCATAATGTCCCGACTCCTAGAAATCCAGCGTGCTAAACTTCCTCCTCACCACCCTGCCTGAATGTGCGCCCGAACTCTGCAAAGAATCTCCTATCCCCCCGTGCCAATGTCCAAAATACATCCCCTCATGTTAGTATATTTTGATCCCAATTTGTAATTCCTCGGATCGCCTCCCAGTCAGATCAAATCTCTCTGTCAATCAATCAATCAAACCCGATGCACTCGAAACAAGACCTCCTAATTTCGTGTCGTCACTAAACTTACTAATTGAGCCATTTACACTCACATCCGTGTGATTCAGATAAAGAAGGAATGACAGAGATCCCAACTGATCCTGTGGCATCCCACTGGTTAGAGGCTTCTTGTCGGAGAATGGACCTCAGTCATCGCCCCCTATCACTGAGCCAATTCTGACTCAAACTCTCTCATTGCCATGAATCTCAGAATGTCTAAACTTTCGGAACAGTCTACCGTGCGGGAGTTTGTCAATGACCTTATTCAACTTCACTGAGTTAACTTCATACCTCGCCTTCGTTACCAATACCAAAATAAAAACAAACTACAAAAGATTCGAATCGGATTCAGACCCACAAGAACAATCATGATAATTATTATAAATGATTATGACCTCATCCAGGTCATTAAAAAAATCAAAAAGAGCAGGATTCTCTGCTCCGTTTCTTGAACAAGGGAACAACACCCTCAACCCATCAATCCTTCCGGAACCTCTCCTCATTGATAATGCAAAGATCGTCGCCGGAGGCTCAGCAATCTCCTCCCCATCGCCGCCCAGAGTCGACGAGACTGCATCCCGTCTGGTCACGGCAACTTATCCAGCTTGATGCTTTCCAAAAGCTCCAGCACATCCTCTTCCTGAATATCTACACGCTTCATGCGTAGTGGAGTAAACGATGGAAGTAGGTAATGCTGGCGGTGCATTGCCGAGCCTTATGAGAATCTGCTTTATTATCCTCACTTAAATCGTGCAAATGAGTTGTGCATTTGTTTTAGATGTTCCGGGAAATCTACGTCTCTCAGCCCAGATCTTGCGGCGTCTAGATCAGTGTCAAATGAGATTTCATTTTTCTTGGAAACCGGTTCCTGAATTACAGTGGTATGTTAACGGCTCACATTTTATTAACAAAACGAACAACGGGACAATTTGTTTTATGGGAAGGATGTAATAGAGAAATAGCCGTCATTTAAAGGTGAAATTTTGAGGGTACAGAATCTTTATGATCCTGTTAGGTTGAAAGGAGCGGTTAAACGTTTGAGAGAGACATGGTTTTCAAGGGATATTGGAAACATGGTTAGGAAAAATAGAGATACCTACAATAAATATAAGCAGCATGGAGTAAATGAGGTGCTCGTGGGATATAAAGAATGTAAGAAGAATCTTCAGAAAGAAATTAGGAAAGCTAAAAAAGGTACGAGGTTGCTATCCAAGTAAGGGGAAAATAAATCCGAAGGGTTTCTACAGTTATATTAATAGCAAAAGGATAGTGAGGGATAAATTGGTCCCTTAGAGAATCAGAGTGAACAGCTACAGGTGGAACCGAAAGAGTTGGGGGAGATTCAGAACAATCTATTTTCTTCAGTATTCACTATGGAGAAGGATATTGAATTGTGTAAGGTAAGAGAAACATGTAGGGAAGCTTTGGAAACAATGACGATTATAGAGGAGGAAGTACTGGCGCTTTTAAAGAATATAAAAGTGGATAAATCTCGGGGTCCTGACAGGATATTCCCTAGAACCTTGAGGGAAGTTGGTGTAGAAATAGCAGGGGCTCTGACAGAAATATTTCAAATGTCATTAGAAATGGGGATGGTGCCGGAGGATTGACATATTGCTCATGTGGTTCCATTGTTTAAAAAGGTTTCTAAGAGCAAACCTAGCAATTATAGACCTGTCAGTTTGACGTCAGTGGTGGGTTAATTAATGGAAAGTGTTCTTAGATGTGGTATATATAATTACCTGGATAGACAGGATCTGATTATGAACAGTCAACATGGATTTGTGCGTGTAAGGTCATGTTTGACACATCCTATTGAGTTTTTTGAAGAAGGTACGAGGAAAGTTGACGAGGGTAAAGCAGCGGATGTTGTCTGTATGGACTTCAGTAAGACCTTTGGCAAAGTTCCGCATGGAAGATTAGTTAGGAAGGTTCGATCGTTAGATATTAATATTGAAATAGTAAAACTGGATTCAACAATGGCTGGATAGGAGATTGCGGAGAGTAGTGGTGGATAACAGTTTGTCAGGTTAGAGGTCGGTGACTGGTGGTGTGCCTGAGGGATCTGTATTGGGTCCAATGTTGTTTGTCATATTCATTAATGATCTGAATGATGGGGTGGTAAATTGGATTTGTAAGAATGAAAATGATGCTAATGTAGGTGACGTTTTGGACAATGAAGTGTGTTTTCCAAGCTTTCTGAGAGATTTAGGGCAAATAGAATAGGGGGCTGAACGATGGCAGATTGAGATTAATGCTGATAAGTGTGAGGTGCTACATTTTGTTAGGAATAATTCAAATAGGACAAACATGGTAAATAGTAGGGCATGAGGAATACAGTAGAACTGAGTGATCTAGGAATAATGGTGCATAGTTCCCTGAAGGTGGAATCTCATGTGGATAGGGTGGTGACGAAAGTTTTTGGTATGCTGGCCTTATAAATCACAGCACTGAGTATAGGAATTGGGATGTAATGTTAAAATTGTACAAGGCATTGGTAAGGTCGAATTTGGAATATTTTGTACAGTTCTGGTCACCGAATTATAGGAAACATGTCAACAAAATAGAGAGCGTACAGAGAAGATTTACTAGAATGTTACCTGGGTTTCAGCACCTAAGTTACAGGGAAAGGTTGAATAAGTTAGGTCTTTATTCTTTGGAGAGTAGAAGGTTGAGGGGGGACTTGATAGAGATATTTAAAATTATGAGGGGGATAGATAGAGGTGACGTGGTCTCGTTTTTACCGGGCACCAAACCAGCGGTTATGGTCGAAATGACAATAAAAAGTGACTTGACTTGACTTGACTTGACTTGAACCTGGCGGTTATCCTTTGGTGTATCCTGCTCAAGGCCCGCCAAACCAATTTGCAGCTCTGCATTTTCTTCTGCATTTTCTCTCCATCTAAATAATGGTCTGCCCGTTTATTTGCTCACCAAAGTGCATGACCAGACAATTTCCAACATAGTATTTTATTTGCTACTTCTTTGCCTATTCCCCTAAACTATCTAAGTCTCTCTGAAGACTCGCTGTTTCCTCAACGCTATTTCTCCTCCACCTATCTTTGTATCATCGGCAAATATAGCCACAAATCCATTAATCCTGTAGTCCAAACCTTTGACATACATGGTAAAAAGCAGCGGTTTGTGTTCAATGGAGAGATGCAGCCTGTGATGGGTGTCAATATTGTTCAGACGATATGAGTCCCAGTGCAGAGCGAGTAAGACTGCAGCCGTTCTCGTTCCACTGCTGAGAAAAGAAAAGTGCAAAGGATGTTGATTGATTGTTCCTTCTCCTGCTCGCCATCTCAGCCCTGGGAAAAGGCCTCTGACTATCCACACGATCAATACCTCTCATCATCTTTTACACGTCTATCAGGTCACCACCCATCCCCCGTCGCTCCAAGGAGAAAAGGCCGAGAACATTCAATCTGCTCTCTTAAGGCATGCTCCCCAATCCAGGCAACATCCTCGTAAATCTCCTCTGCACCCTTTCTATGGTGTCCACGTTCTTCCTGTAGTGAGGAGACCAGGAATGAGCGCCACACTCCGAGTGGGGTCTCTCCAGGCTCCTTTCTAGGTGCAACAGTACAATCAGCTCGAAAACTAAATCCGACGGTTGATGAAGGCCAGTACACCGTACGCCTTCTCAACCACAGAGTCAACCTGAGTAGTGGCTTTGACTGTTCTTTGGACTCGGACCCCAAAATCCCTCTGATCAACCATACTACCAAGATTCTTGCCATTAATATCTGTATTCTGCCTACCTAAATGAACGACCACACACTTATCTGGGTTGAACTCTCACATCTCAGCCTCGTTTTGCATCCAATCAGTGTCCTGCTGTAAACTCTGACAGCCCTCCACACTATCCACAACAACCCAGTCTTTCTGTCATCAACAAATTTGCGAACCCGTCCATACGGTATACATCTACGGCTCTACCTTCATCAATGTGTTTCGTCACATCTTCAAAAAAATCCATCAGGCTGATAAGACTCACTGGACTATAATTTCCTGGGCTATCCATACTCCCTTTCTTGAATACGAGAGCAACAACCGCAACCCCCCAATCCTCGAGAAACTCTCCCGTCCTCATTGATGACGCAAACATTACCGCTAGAGGCTCAGCAATCTCCTCCCTCGCCTCCCACGGTTTCCTGGGATGCATCCCTTCCGGTCCAGGTGACCTATCCAACTTAATGATTTCTAACATCTCCAGTACATCCTATTCCCTAACATCTATCGGCAAAGGGTTTTCAGTCCGCTGCAGGTCGTCCCTACAATCGCCAAAATCTTTAACCGTAGAGAATAGGGAAGCAAAGTTTTCATTAAGTACCTCTTCCGATCCCATACACCCTTTTGTACTGTCTCACTTGATTGGGCCCATTCTTTCACGTCTTATCCTCTTGCTCTTCACATAGTTGTAGAATGCCTCGGGGTTTTCCTTAATCCTGTCTGGCATGGCCTTCTCATGGCCGTTTCCGGCTCTCCTAATTTATTCTTAAACTCCTTCCTGCTTATCTGACAGGTTTCTAGATCTTTATCAATACCCTGTTTTTTGAACCATTCGTAAGCTCTTTTTTCCTTCTTCACTCTATTTACAACGGCCTTTGTGCACCAGGGTTCCTGTACCGTGTATGCTTCTACTTCCCACTGGTCGCGATGAATGGAACACAGTTAGCCAACCTCCAAACTTCGCAATTTTCCCCGAATCCTGTAACGTCCATCTCAAAACATCATGTCCATCAGATTGAATAACTTATAAATGTTTACTTATTATGGAATGATAAATGTTTGATTTCATTTTCAGATTCGTAACGGAATTCATAAACCTGCAGATTCTATTCTTGTGTCGTGCACTAACCAATCCCCTCTGTTTTAACAGGACCTGTTTCCAATGTCACTGTTACATCTAATGCCACCAGACTGATTGAGTACAGCGACACCGTCAGACTAACCTGCTCTGCAAGAGGCACGGATGTCTCTTACCTGTGGCTTGAGGAGAACAGCGTGATCATTTCCGGTGGCAGGTTTGAGCTGAGTGCCGATCACAGCACACTCACTGTTTCTGGAGTGCGACGGACAGACGGAAATTTCACCTGTAGAGCAAGCAACGTGATTAACGAAATCACGAGCGCTCCGTTTTCTCTTAATGTCAACTGTAAGTGTCCCGAGACTCCGGTAGTTACCTGTTATATCACAGCTAAATTTCAAATCCGTGTCTTATTACGGCGACGGTTAAGCTAACACTATGTCGGTTCAAATCTGTACTTCAGGTAAATGAAACGTGCAGGATAGCCTGGTCTATCCTGCATGAGTCTTCACACAAAACAATGCGTTTTGAACAAGTCCGATGCCCACGGCTCAAAGGCAATGGTGATGTCCATTAAATTTGGATTTGACTCTGCTGAGCTTTGTGTGTCACTTCAGTTCTATTCATTCATATCGAAATCATCTCTGCAAAATTCTAATTCTGGTTTGTGTTTTTTCTCAACACAATGGAAGGTGATCCGGACTTGGTCCAGTGAGGGCAAAGATATTACTTTTTAGACAAATGGACATTTGAATCTCCGGCGCTGTGTCAGGCCGTTTAGGGACTTTGATAATAATTCCGTTCACCGGAAGGGACAGTGGAAGTTCAGAGTTTAAAACGCCCACAGCCCTTGTCAGCCCCACAACCCTTCTGACAAATGTCCATAGACACGACGAGGTGGGGGATACATTGCTTCAGTACACATGTGGAAGCGGGAAGTTACAGCTGTTAGATCTGGATGAAAATCACAAAGTGCAGTGGTGTTACAGCCACCGGTCCTCACTGATAGAGACTAAAACTAGAATATTGGAACTGAAAACGCGTCCACCATAAAACGTTGTAAACTGGAGTGTCCCTATAATTGCACACGTGGTCAGAGACTTGACAGTATAGTGTGGGCCCACATGACATTTAGCCCGAACCCGGATTACATGAGTTATTGCATCTACACTCCGAGTCCCTGCAGAGAGGTGTTGGCTATTTTGTTTGGAAAGTTTTCCTGAACTCTTTTCCACAAAACACACACATAGGGAAGTTGTACAAAGCGATACGCTTATGACTGGCGTGCATTGTATCAGGGTTGGAATAGGAGATGGGTTTTGGGAGATGAGGTAACTGTGCAGTTCATAGTTTCGGAAGACGTGGATAATCTGACACTGTGTCCCGACTCTCCTCTTTCTCGCGCGTGGCTTCCAGACGGATGCATTCTCCGGTGTGTCGGAGCGCTTTCTCTGGTGGTGGGCTGCTCTTCCTCTGCAGCTGAGGAACTCTGTTGTATCTCCTGTGTGATTTGTTGCAACCCCTTTTGTCCGTTTCTTTTAGACGGACCGGATCGTCCATCCATCATCACTCAACCGCACTCGTCTTTTCACATTGCCGGAGGCTCCCTAAGGTTAACATGTTTCTCACAGTCCCGCCCAGATGCTCAATTGAATTGGCAACTGAACGGTGCCCACCTACACAGTGGGCAGGAGGTCGTCCTCGACAGCATCTCTGTGAACAACGCGGGAACGTATACTTGTGAGGCCTATAACATAGTTACAAAAAGGAACAATGCCTCAACTACGCAAATCAATGTGTTCGGTAGGTAGTCCGTACCTCCCTTTGTTGAAGTCGTATATTTAACTGTGCTGGTGCGGCCAGGCCCGTGCAATTCAACTGAATGTCTGAACCCGTTTAGAAAGTATTCTAATAAGGGCTGCTCGCCATCCAGACAACATCGTTCTAAATCTTCTCTGCATCCTTTCGGTGGCTGCCACAACATTCCTTTAGTGAGAACCGAGCACAGCACTCCAAGTGGAGTCTGATCAGGGTCCTATATATCTGCAAAATTACCTCGGCTCCTGAATTCAAATCTACGATTGATGAAGGCCAATACACACTATGCCTTCTCAACCACAGAGTGAACCTGCGCAGCTGCTTTGAGCGTCCTATGGACTGCGACCACAAGATCCCCATGGTCCTCCAAACTGCCAAGAGTCTTACCATTAATATTATATTCTGCCATTATACTTGACCTTCCAAAATGGACGACTTCGCACTTATCTCGCTTGAACTCCATCTGCCACTTCTCAGCCCTGTATTGCATCCTATCAATGCCCCGCTCTAACCACTGACCGGCCTCCACACTAACCATTGTGTCATCGGCAAACTTACTAACCTATTCCTCTACTTCTCCATCCAGCTCATTTGTAAAAATCACCCCCCAATAGCCTTTGCCTACCTTCCTGCCAGGATTTAACTGCAACCCGTCCTGTTTGTACAGTGGACAGCTGCCCCAGAAGAGTTCCCAATGATCTAGAAGCCTGAATCCTTGCCCCCGTCTCCAAGGGGACATTGCTTTGTGGATCCAGAACTGTCTTGCCCACTGAAGGCAAAGAGTGGTTGTAGACGGGTCATATTCTGCATGGAGGTCGGTGACAAGTGGAGTGCCTCAGGGATCTGTTCTGGGACCCTTACTCTTAGTGAGTTTTTATAAATGATCTGGATGAGTAAGTGGAGGGATGGGTTGGTAAGTTTTCTGACGACAGAATGGTTGAATGTTTTCCGGATACTGTGGAGCACAGTCAGAGGTTACAGCGGAACATTGACAGGATGCAAAACTGTGCTGAGCAGTGACAGATGGAGATCAACACAGATAAGTGTCAGGTGGTTCATTTCGTTAGGTCAAATGTCAAGGCAGAATATAGCATCAATGGTAAGACTCTGAACGATCTTGGGTTCGAGTATATTACTGTAACACACACAAAGCTGCTGCACAGGTTGCCTCTGTGGTTAGGACACCTTAAGGATTGAGTTTAAAACCCGAGAGGTAATGTTGTAGCCATATAGGAACTCGGACAGACCCCACTTGTAGTACTGTGCTCAATACCGGTCGGCTCACTGAAGGAAGTATGTAGAAACCACAGGGACGGTGCAGAGGAGGTTTACGAGGAAGTTGCCTGGATTGGGGAGCATGCCTTATGAGAATGGGTAGAGTGAACTCGGCCTTTTCCCTTCGGAGCGACGGGGGATGACGGGTGACCTGACAGAGTTGTACAAGATGATGAGAGGCATTGATCGTGTGGATAGTCAGAGGCTTTTTCCCGGGGCTGAAATGTATAGCACGAAATGACAGAGTTTTAAGGTGCTTGGAAGTAGGTACAGAGGGGATGTCAGGGGTATGTTTCTTTACCCTGAGAGTGGTGAGTGCGTGGAATGAACTGCCGGCGCCGATGGTCGGCGCCGATAGGATACGGCTTTTAAGAGACTCCTGGACATGTACATGGAGCTCAGTAAAATAGAGGGCTATGGGTAACCCGAGGTAATTTCTGAGTTCAGGCCATGTTCGGCACAGCACTGTTGACAGAAGTGTTTGTATCGTGCTGCAGGTTTTCTATGTTTCTGTGTTTCTATCTTGTAATGTCGAGTCCGGTGCTGATTACGGATTTCAGATCCGTGTTCTTATCCATTATTTGGTTTGCAATTCATGCTTTTAAGGTGTTCCCCAGTTTGCATTTTTTTCGGCTGTGTGAGATTACAATTTTCATTGGCTCCATTACATTGACACTGACACTGAACTTCGCATCATTTCAGTAACGACAGCTTATCTGGATGATCTCACAAATGGTTGTCAGCAATTCTCCTCTGTGCTTACCAGTGATTTCCCATCACCTTTCTCATTGCCAGGTGACCCTTGCCTAAAGTGAATTAATTCCTAATTCCTTCTTCACCAGCTCCGTTTATTTGTCAGTTGTCCCGGTTTTATTTATTTATTTTTTTGAAATGTGAGCTTTTGAAGCACCTTTGCCTCATATATTAAAACAGCAAGGAACCAATGCCTTCAGTCCAGCTCGTGTCCATGTCGTCCACTGAAACTCCCTGCTGGTCTCAACTGCTCCTTTCTGCCAATAACACCCCAAACTACTCAGTCCTGTTGTTTATCCATGCCTGTTCTAAATGTAGCAACTGTGTCCTCCTCCACCACTCCCTCAGCCAGCTCATTACAGGTATTTATCAGTTTTAAATCTCTCCCTCTTAACATTTGTGCCTTCCCCCTAAATCTGGATGCAGTTTTTTTAAGTGAAAACCTGAATACCCTTACTGAATACCCTTTAGACAAACCCCACTGTCCCACCAACATCTCTCCCCCGTTGCCTACTGGAAAGAACAATCCAAAGGATTTATCAGATATTGAAACATTGAAACATTGAAAACCTACGGCACAATAAAGGCCATTCGGCCCACAAAGCAGCGCCGAAGTTAAACACCACACACCTATCTGGGTTGAACTCCATCTGCCTCATCTCAGGCCAGTATTACATCCTATCAATGTCCTGCTGTAAATTTTGACAGTCTTCCATACTATCCACAACATCCCAATATTTCTGTCATCATCATATTTACGAGCCCAACCATCCAATTCCTCATTCAGTTCATTTATAAAAATCGCAAAGAGCAGGGGTCCGAGAACAGATCCCTAGGGCACGCCACTGGTCACCGGTCTCCATGCAGAATATGACCCGCCTACCAATACTTTTTGCCTTCTGTGGACAGCCAGTTCTGTATCCACAAAAGATATGTCACCTTGGATCCATGCCTTCTTACTTTCCCTATAAGTCTTACATGGGCTACCTTATCAAATACCCTGCTCAAAAATCCATACTTTCTACATATACTGCTCGACCTTCATCAATGTGTTTCGTCACATTCTCAAAAAATTCAATCAAGCTGATAAGACTCACTGGACTATAATTTCCTGGGCTATCCCTACTCCCTTTCTTGAATACGAGAGCAACAACCGCAACGCCCCAATCCTCCGGAAACTCTCCCGTCCTCATTGATGACGCAAACATTACCGCTAGAGGCTCAGCAATCTCCTCCCTCGCCTCCCACGTTTTCCTGGGATGCATCCCTTCCGGTCCAGGTGACTTATCCAAATTGATGATTTCTAAAATCTCCAGAACATCCTATTGCCTAATACCTATCGGCAAGTGGTTTTCAGTCCGTTGCAGGTCATCCCTACAATCGCCAAGATCCTTAACCGTAGAGAATACGGAAGCAACGTTTTCATTAATTACCTCTTCCGGTCCCATAAACCCTTTTGTACTGTCTCACTTGATTGGGCCCATTCTCTCACGTCTTATCCTCTTGCTCTTCACGTACTTGTAGAATGCCTTGGGGTTTTCCTTAATCCTGTCTGGCAAGGCCTCCACATGGCCCCTTCTGGAACAAATTTATTCTTAAGCTCCTTCCTGCTTATCTGACAGGTTTCTAGATCTCTATCATTACCCTTTTTTTTAACCTTTCGTAAGCTCTTTTTTTTTCTTCTTCACTCGATTTACAACGGCCTTTGTACACCACGGTTCCTGTACCGTGTATGCTTGTACTTCCCACTGGTAGCGCTGAATGGAACACAGTTAGCCAACCTCCAACCTTTGCAATTCTTCCCCGATGCCTATAACTGCTATCACAGAAACCTATGTCCGTCAGATTGCATAACTTATAAATGTTTACTTATTATGGAATAGTAAATGTTTGATTTCATTTTCAGATTCGTAACGGAATTCATAAACCTGCAGATTCTATTCTTGCGTTGTACACTAACCAATCCCCTATGTTTTAACAGAACCTGTTTCCAATGTCACTGTTACATCTAACGCCACCAGACTGATTGAGTACAGCGACACCGTCAGACTAACCTGCTCCGCAAGAGGCACGAATGTCTCTTACCTGTGGCATGCGGAGAATCGCAAGATAATTCCTGGAGACAGGATTGTTCTGAATGAAGATCACAGCACACTCACTGTTTCTGGAGTGCTACGGACGGACGGAAGTTTCACCTGCAGAGCAAGCAACATGATTAACGAAATCACAAGCTCTCCGTTTTCTCTTCATGTCAGCTGTAAGTGTCCCGATTTTCCGGTAGTTACATATAATATCACAGTTCCTCCGAGGTACGGCGTTCCGGGAGCGTGTGAGTACATTAGTGATCGTTGCCTGAGGTATTAACCACTATCGACTAACACTGGGACAACTGAACAGTTAATTAGGAGACAGATCCAGGTCTATCTCGGACGCTGGGGAACTAACATTAAAATTTTAAATTTCAAATCCAAGTTACATTACGGCGGCGGTTAAGTTACCACTATCTCGGTTCAAATCTGTACTTCAGGTACTTCCCCTTTATCCTTAAACTGTCACCCCTCGTTCAGGACCTCCCCGACATCGGAAACAATCTTCCTGCATCGAGCCTGTCCAATCCCTTTAGAAATTTATACTTTTCAATAAGATCCCACCTCAATCTTCTAAATTCCAGAGAGTATAAGCCTAGTCGATCCAATATTTCTTCATATGAAAGTCCTGCCATCCCAGGAATCAATCTGTTGAACCTTCTCTGTACTCCCTCTATGGCAAGAATGTCTTTCCTCAGATTACGGGACCAAAATTGCACACAATATTCTAGTTGTGGTCTCATCAAGGCCTTGTACAACTGCAGTAGGACCTCCCTACTCCTGTACTCAAATCATTTTGCTATGAATGCCAACATACCATTTGTCTTTTTCACCGCCTACTGTCCCTGCATGCCCACCTTCAATGACTGGTGTACAATGACACCGAGGTTTCGATGCACCTCCCCTTTTCCTAATCGGCCACCATTCAGATAATAATCTGTTTTCCTGTCTTTGCCACTAAAGTGTATAACCTCACATTTATCCACATTAAATTGCATCTACCATGAATTTTCCCACTCACCTATCCTATCCAAGTCACCCTGCATCCTCTTAGCTTCCTCCTCACAGCTAACACCGCTGCCCAGCTTCGTGTCATCTGCAAACTTGGAGATGCTGCATTTATTTCCCTCGTCTAAATCATTAATATATATTGTAAACAACTGGGGTCCCAGCACTGAGCCTTGCGGTGCCCACTAGTCACTGCCTGCAATTCTGATAAGGTCGCGTTTACTCCCACTCTTTGCTTCCTGTCTGCCAACCAATTCGCTATCCACATCAATACCATATCCCCAATACCGTGTGTTTTAAGTTTGCTCACTAATCCCCTATGTGGGACCTTGTCAAATGCCTTTTGAAAATCTAAATATACCACATCCACTGGCTCTCCCCTATCCACTGGGCTAGTTACATCTTCAAAAAATTCTGTAAGATTCGTCAGACATAATTTTCCTTTCACAAATCCATGCTGACTTTGTCCCAGGATTTCACCTCTGTTCAAATGTGCTGTTATCACATCTTTGATAAGCGACTCTAGCATTTTCCCCACCACCGATGTCAGACTAACCGGTCTATAATTCCCCGGTTTCTCTCTCCTTCTAAGGAGTTGTAGCTGTGTGCTACACGCAGCGCTAAAATTACGACACGGAGTCGGTAACTGCACTCGAAGGAAAAAACTTTATTCGAAAACTTCAGCCTCACTCAACCGGCCCCCCATGGCGCAGAGGCTCCAAAGCTCTGTGCTCGCAAACCCCCGTAGGCTATCTAATTGTGAGTCGGTTCAGATGCACCAGGAAATGGGTCGCCACATAACCCCACCCCAGAACCGGCGATACACCCCCCAATGTCCACAGTCTGGGCCAGAACCTGCTTGGGAGGTCGGCCTCTGCGCCGAGGCGCCAGAAACTCGGCCGGTTGCGCCAGGTCCACATGGCCGGTTTGAGGCGGTCCACCGTGAAAACCTCCTCTTTCCCCCCAACGTCCAGCACGAACGTGGACCCGTTGTTCCGGAGCACCATAAACGGCCCCTCGTATGGCCGCTGCAGCGGCGGCCGATGCCCGCCCCTTCGTACAAACACAAACTTACAGTTCTGTAGGTCTTTGGGTACGCAGGTCGGGTGCCGCCCGTGCTGTGAAGTGGGTGTGGGGGCCAGGTTACCGAGCTTCTCGCGTAATTTTAGCGCTGCGTGTAGCACACCGCTACAATTGGTGCGCTACAATTACGACACGGAGTCGGTAACTGCAGTCGAAGGAAAAAACTTTATTCGAAAACTTCAGCCTCACTTTTAACCCTCCCTCAACCGGCCCCCCATGGCGCAGAGGCTCCAAAGCTCTGTGCTCGCAAACCCCCGTAGGCTATCTAATTGTGAGTCGGTTCGGATGCGCCAGGAAATGGGTCGCCACAGAGTTTTGAAAAATTATCACTATTGCATCCACTATTTCTTGGGCTAATTCCTTTAGCACTCTGGGATGCAGACCATCTGGTCCTGGGGATGTATCTGCCTTTAATCCCTTCAATTAACCTAACACCACTTCCCTTCTAACATGTATTTCCCTCAGTTCCTCCATCTCACTAGATGGTCTTGGTCCCTTACTATATCCCTTACTTGGCCCCTCACCCTTGGTCCCTTACTGTTTCCGGAAGATTATTTAAGTCCTCCTTAGTGAAGACAGAACCAAAGTAGTTATTCAATTGGTCTGCCACGTTTTTGTTCCCTGTCATCAATTCACCTGTTTCTGACTGGAAAGGACCTACATTTGTCCGGAACAATCTTTTTTTCTTTTCACATATCTATAAAAGCTTTTACAGTCAGTTTTTATGTTCCCTGCCAGCTTGCTCTCATAATCTTTTTTCCCTTTCCTAATTAAGCCCTTTGTCCTCCTCTGCTGGTCTCTGAATTTCTCCCATTTCTCAGGTGTGCTACTTTTTTTTTTGCTAATTTATATGTTTCTTCTTTGGACTTGATACTATCCCTAATTTCCCTTGTCAGCCACGGGTGCACTGCCTTCCCTGGTTTATTCTTTTGCCAAACTGGGATGTGCAATAGTTCTATTCATTCATATTGAAATTAACTCTTTAAAATTCTAATTCTAGTTTCTGTTTTTTTTTTTCACAACACCAAGGAAGCTGATCCGAACTTGGTACAGTGAATGCAAAGTTATTACTTTTTAAATAAATGCACCATTGAATCTCTGGCGCAGTGTAAGGCTGTTTAGGAAGTTTGGTAATAATTCCGTTCAGCGAAAGGGACAGGGAAAGTTCAGAGTGTAAAACGCTCACAGTCCATATCAGCCCCACAACCCTTCTGGCAAATGTCCATCGCTACGACGAGGTGGGGATCCATTGCTTCAGTGCACATGTGGAAGCGGGAAGTTACAGCTGTTAGATCTGGATGAAAATCACAATGGGCAGTGGTGTTACAGCCACCGGTCCTCACTGATAGAGACTAAACCTAGAATATTGGAACTGAAAACGCGTCCTACGATAACACGCTGTAAACTGGAGTGTCCCGATAATTGCACACGTGGTCAGTGACTTGCCTGTATAGTGTGTGCCTACATGACATTCGGCCCGATCACTGATTACATGAGTTATTGCATCTACACACTGCAAGTTGCCTTACCTATCCCCGCAGAGCAACGCTTTGAATTTTGTCTGGAACGTTTTTCTGAACTCCCTTCCACAAAACACACACCTGGGGAAGTTTTACGAAACGATACGCTTATGACTGGCGTGCATTGTATCCAGCTTGGAGGAGGAGACGGGTTTTGGGATATGAGATAACTGTGCAGTTCATAGTTTCGGAAGACGTGGATAATCTGACACTGTGTCCCGACTCTCCTCTTTCCCGCGCGTGGCTTCCAGACGGATGCATTCTCCGGTGTGTGGGAGCGCTTTCTCTGGTGGTGGGCTGTTCTTCCTCTTCCGCTGAGGAACGCTGTTGTATCTCCTGTGTGATTTGTTGCAACCCCTTTTGTCCGTTTCTTTTAGACGGACCGGATCGTCCATCCGTCATCACTCAACCGCACTCGTCTTTTTACATTGCCGGAAGCACGATCAGGTTAACATGTTCCACGGAGTCCCGCCCAGATGCTGAATTGAATTGGGAACAGAATGGTGCCCGCCTACAAAGTGGGCATGAGGTCGTCCTCGACAGCGTCTCTGTGGCCCACACGGCAAAGTATACTTGTGAGGCCTATAACACGATTACAAAAAGGAATAATGCCTCAACCACGGAAATCATTGTGTTCGGTAGGTAGTCCGTACCTCCCTTTGTTGAGGTCCTATAATTAATGGTGTTGGTGCAGACGGGCCCGTGTAATCCAACTAAATGACTGAACGAATTCTAACGATATCAATCCACAACGTTGCATATTGATGAATAAGAGTATTGATGAAGATGAAAATTGGAATTGTTCTGACTTGCTGATTAAATTGCAAATTTTTACTTGCTGCAGTTAAGACCAGAAGGCCTTAATCATTGGAAGGAGATTTAGACCATTTGGCCAATGGAGTCCGCTCCGCCATTTCATCATGGCTGATCCAATATTCCTCGCAGTCCCGATCACAGCCGTTTCCGCATATTCCTCATGCCCTGACCAATTGTGAATCTGTCATCCTCGGCTGTAAACTTACATAACGATACTCCCTCTACAGCTGCCTGTGGAACATAATTCCCAGATTCATCATGTTCTGTTGAAAGAGATTCACTTTCGCCTTGGTTTCTGAAAGGATACCACTCTATGCACAGGTTGTGTCTTCTGGGATTAGACTCTCCCGCCATGAGAATCATCTTTCCCACATCCACTCCAACAAGGCCTTTCACAATTCGATAGGTTTCCATGAGGTCTCCCCACATTCTTCTGAACCCCAGTGGGTAGAGGCCCGGACCCATCAAACCCTCTTCTCCTGCAGAGCCGAAAAATCCTGGGATCATTTTGGCGAACATCTTTGGAAACCGCTTCAGTTTGATCACATTCTCTCTCAACGACAAGGGTCCCAAAATGCATCACAATACTCCAAGTGAGGCCTCACCGGTGCTTCATCAAGTTTCAGCATTACATCCCTCCTTTTATATTCTAGTCCCCTTGTAATGAATGCTGACATCGCATGACCCCTGATACCTGAAACATCCGACATTTCACAGTGTGTTCCACGGTGAGGGCTGATGCAGTTTGTCCACCAGTTCCTTGTTCCCCGTACTACCTCTCCACTATCGTTTCTGTACGGCCCGATATCCACTCTTGTTCTCGTTTCACACTTGTTGTACGTTAAGACTCTGTGCCGATCTTCATTAATATTAGTGGCTGGAGTGCTTTCTCATTCATCTTTACCTTCTAAATGACCTTTTAGTTGCCAATTGTTTTTTTATACAACTTCCCAATCATCTGACTTTCCATTAATGATTGTTCCATCATATACCCTCCTGTTGACCTTCATGTTGGCTTTGACTTCTCTTCTCCGCCACGGTTATGTCATCTTTCCTTTAGAATATTTCTTCCTCCTCTGCCGTCATCCCCGCCAGTGTTATTTTTCAATTAAATCTGGCCAACCCCTCTCTAGTGCTTCTCTAACTCCTTTTAACCCACTGTAACACTGGTTCATCTGACTCTTCAGGTTCGCCTTCTCACATTTCAGGATGAAGTCGATCATATGATGATCACTTACCCCAACATTCTATTTTCCATAAGCTCTCTGATCAATTTCGGCTCATTGCACATCAGCCAATCCGGAGGAGCCGACGTCATGCCGAAATCTGGCTGCGCCAGATCTCCACGGATCCTTCTGTCAATCTGGCTCCCTTCCAATTGCAACTCCACTTAGTTGCCTATCGTGCAGCGACAAGAAGCCTTCCCACAGGAATGTTTACCCCTCCCCAGTTCAGGAGCCAACCGCCCCTTCTCTAGAGGTCGCAACTTACCTGGAGGAACCCATGATCATTATTCCTATGCCATCCCTCCTCCGCCAACTCCTCAGCCAGATATTAAATACGAAGTCACTCTACTTTTGGCTTCAACAGCAGGGGGCACGGGTAGTTTATTTTCACATGCTCCACGGGACAATTAAACTGTAGCCAAGTGCAATTCTGTTTTAGTCTGCTTTGCTGGAGAATGTATGTTCTTACTGCAGGAATATCCATGTATTGAGGAACATCTGAAACGGGAATAGGTTGCTCACCGTCCCCTTGGGTAACAGCAGTAACACTTTAAACTCAGTGCCGGCGTTTAGTTCAAGCTGGATACTGACTTGATATCGAAACACATAGGGATAAGAACTGGGAATGCCGACGATATTGAGCTGGCAGCATCCAAATATTATGCTCGTGTTGTAGATAAAACCCCGTGTAAATCTATGTACATTTCAATTGTATTCACAGAGACAGTGACTGGGGTTACTGTCGTGGCCAGTGATCCCAACCCCCTTGAAGACCCCGATACCATCACACTCAGCTGTCACGCGTCGGGCACTGTTCAGACACGGACATGGTTCAAGGATAACCAACCCATCCAGGAAAACGGCAGAATATTTATATCCCCCGACAAGGCGAAACTGACTATAATCAGAGCTAACAGAAACGACGCAGGGACGTACAAGTGCATCGCCAGCAACTCATTCAGCAGTGGCGCTGGAGTGACCAACGTGCAAGTTTACTGTAAGTAAACAGTTAGTCAACCGCGTTCATTTGTATCAGATATTACACTTAACAACATTTGCTCTCATCTTTTCAATGAAGACAGAAGGTCATAATATCCCGTATCCATCAGGATTTTTCTCTAATCAGCACTTTTCTTCATTTTATAAATGGATCAGAGAAGTTCAGATTTGAACCGGAGCGTCCAGTTGTGTCCAATATAGTGTCAAACCTGACATTAACTTGCTTTGCTCTGTCAGTCCCCTGTGGTATATATTCATGGTACAAGGGGGACAATCTCCGGCAGACAGGGCAGGAACTCACCCTTGTGTCAGTGACAATGGGAACAATCTCCTGCAGACAGGGCAGGAACTCACCCTTGTGTAAGTGACAATGGGAACAATCTCCTGCAGACAGGGCAGGAACTCACCCTTGTGTCAGTGACAATGGGAACAATCTCCTGCAGACAGGGCAGGAACTCACCCTTGTGTCAGTGACAATGGGAACAATCTCCTGCAGACAGGGCAGGAGCTCACCCTTGTGTCAGTGACAATGGGAACAATCTCCTGCAGACAGGGCAGGAACTCACCCTTGTATCAGTGACAATGGGAACAATCTCCTGCAGACAGGGCAGGAACTACCCTTGTGTCAGTGACAATGGGAACACTCTCCTGCAGACAGGGCAGGAACTCACCCTTGTGTCAGTGACAATGGGAACAATCTCCTGCAGACAGGGCAGGAACTCACCCTTGTGTCAGTGATAATGGGAACAATCTCCTGCAGACAGGGCAGGAACTCACCCTTGAGTCGGTGAGCTCGGTTGACGTTGGGAGTTATACATGTCGGATTAATAACGGCGTAACCAACAGGACCAGTTATCTTACAAGGTGTAGTTAGCGCACACGGTGAGTGAATGTGTCTCTCATTCGTTCATGTAAACCCGATGATCAAAGATTCAATCCGTTTCCTTCTTACGCTTTCCTCACGCCCTACCTTCAATCCTCCTTCTACGTGGCCTACCAGAATAAAAGAGTAATTGATTTAAATTGATTCAATATCGAGACCAGCGACCAGAATTTTCCGGAGCGTGGATCAATTATCATTTCTTAAATAAAGATGAGTTTTCGCCATGTAAAATATATGCTTGTTTTCTGTGTCATCACCAAAAACAGATGAAAATTGTACCTTCCGGGCTGGCGCGATCGTGGGCATTGTACTCGGTTTACTTATCATGGGCCTGGTGGGAGGATTCAGTGGATGGCTGTTCGCAAGAAAAGCTGGCGGGTAATTGCATTTCTCTACGAATTTCCTTCCTACCTTTAATAATTGAATGTGAATTTCGGCAGAATCGACTTTAGCTGGGATCAGGGCCCGTCTGCGGACAGAATCAGCATTCCGCCTTCACGGCGAAGTTGTCTGTCCGAAATTTGTCTGAAAGAGGTTTGCGTTCAGCAATATGTGTGTGAACAGCCTTATCTGTCAAAAAGGCCAAAGCAGTTTTGTCTACTTAACCCATCTGTCGATGCTATCGAGCTCGCCTGGTACAGGGCATCCGGTAAACAAAACGTTATTAAGGGATATCTGGAGAGAATCGAATGGAATTATAGAGGCCATTCTCATTCGGTGCATCAGCGCAGGAAATTAAGTTTCAGACGAATTATTTTCTTGTCTTTGTTTCAGTTTATTCAGCAACATATATCCACCGAAATCTAAAAATGGCACGGGCAGAAATTCCGGATGGAAAAGTGAGTGAACACCGTTTCAACTGTCCTAATACTGAGTCCAGGGGAATCTCAGCATTTGATTTTAATCTGGGAGCTCCTAGTCCACTGAAGCTGGAGCTGGTCATCCGAGCGAATGGTCACGGATGATGCGACTTTTACCGTTGGGTTTTCCAGTTATTTTAGCTGAAAGCTTCTGCTGAAGATTACAATATCAGCGAAGTAATGGGATGGTAGTTCATGCAACTTAATTTCTCTCCATATTGATCAATATCGGCCCTCAATTCCTGGTTCCGGCGATTGGTGGGTAGGGAGCTCATGCTCTCAATGGCTTTTTCTATTGGGCCGGTTTGACGTCTGCTGTGTTCAACAAAGCCCCCTGACGCTCTGCACCCTTGTGCCATATCTGTTTTGTTTCCTCAGGCACCTTCGATACAAAGACCGTAAACTCATCAGAATATTATGAAAATGTCCAAATGGATGAACAGGTTGGATGTTTGCATTATGTCCGTGATCTCACTCATTTCTTTGCAAAGAGGGAAAAACGAACATAAGTAATGTGATGGGTAGCGTCCATCGGGCCCTTCGGGCACAGATGGGGCATTTAACAAGATCCTGGATGATCGATCCCGGATCTTATTTTCCGTTAATGGAGAAACAACACATTATATTCCGCAAAGTAGACCCAAACCTGATGGCATGAACATCGACCTTTTCCCACCAGTATTTCTGTTCACTTCTCTCTTCTTCTATTTTCCACTCCGGCCTCTTACATCTTCTCCTCACCTGCCCATCAACTCCCTCCAGTGACCATCCCTCTTCCCCTTCCCCTATGGCACACTCGCCTCTGCAACCGGTTCTGTGTGGTTAAGAATGCGTATGGTGTATTGACCTTCATCAACCGTGGGATTGAATTCAGGAGCCGAGAGGTAATGTTGCAGCTGCATAGGACCCTGGTCACACCCCACCTGGAGTACTGTGCTCAGTTCTGTTCGCATCACTATAGAAAGGATGTGGAAGCCATAGAAAGGGTGCAGGGGAGATTTGCAAGGATGTTGCCTGGATTGGGGAGCATGCCTTATGAGAATAGTTCGAGTGAACTCGGCCATTTCTCCTTGGAGCGGAGGAAGATGAGACGTGACCTGATAGAGGCGTACAAGATGATGAGAGGCATTAATCGTGTGGATAGTCAGAGACTTTTTTCCCAGGGCTGAAATGCTTGCTACAAGAGGACACAGGTTTAAGGTGCTGGGGAGTAGGTACAGAGGAGATGTCAGGGGTAAGTTTTTTTACTCAAAGAGTGGTGAGTGCGTGGAATGGGCTACCGGCAATGGAGGGGAGGCCGTATAAAATAGGGTCTTTTAAGAGGCTTTTGGATAGGTACATGGAGCTGAGTAAAATAGAGGGATTAAGTTAAGCCTAGTAATTTCTAAGGTAGGGTTGTGTACAGCACAACTTTGTGGGAGGAAGGGCCTGTATTGTGTTGTTGGTTTTCTATGTTTCTACATTTTACTTTTCTTCATCCTTTCCCCCTTTCCCACTCATCAGGCCTCACCTCCCAGCCAGTGCTCATTCCCCTGGCCACCATTCTGTCCAGGCGTCTTCCTGCCTTCTTTCCAGCCCAGTAGAGGGTCTCTACACAAAACGTGGACGGCTTAATGAATTCCATTAATGTTGCCCGACACTCTGAGCCCTTCGGCATTTTGTGTGTGAGATTCCAGCACCTGCAGAATTTCCTCAGAATTCCCCAGAATCCCTAACTCCTGAATGATGCAAAATCACATCTTACCCTTGCTGTAATACATTTCATGAAAGAGTCTTTTAAAATGTCCGATCAATGTGAGTAACTCCACACACACTGAATCGGAAACACGCGGTGCAGCGAATGGTAAACGAGGCAATATTATCCCAAATACAAACTAATGTGATACATTGATACTCCCGGTGTTTATCGGCGGAGAGTCAGAATACAATTGCTGTGAACTTGTTTAAACGTCTCAAAAATAACACGTAATCTTCTCTTTCAAGGGTGCAAGGAACAATGCGCAGGATGGAGACTCCACTTACACGGTAAGGGAAACATTAGCGTCAATCCCTTTTGGAAGCAATTGTTTCCGCTTCAGAACCTGAAGTGAGACTCTGGACAGCGAGAATGTCGAAGTTTCAGTAACGGGTGGAGGCAGAAATGGCGGAGGAACTCATTAAGTATCACGTGTTCGCCTTCACTGTTGAAGACACCATCAGTATGACAGTGTCAGGACACGGAAGTGGTTGCAGCCACTATAATAAGCAGAAGATGCCAGACAATCTGGAAGGTGGATAAATAACCTGGGGTGAATGGATGAGATTGACTGCACGCCAGGCGTCTGAAATAGGCCGGTGAAGTGGTCGTAAAGGAATTAGTACTCATACCATCATGGAATTGTTTTGGAGGATTGGAAATTTGCAAACATTACTTTGCTCTTCTTGAAGAAAGGGAAGTAAACGACAGGAGCTGATACGCCTGTTAGCTTGAGGCCTCTGTCTACTTCTGTTTTGAAGAAGGAAAGGGTGAGCTCATTGAAAGATGAATAATTGGAAGACCTATACTGTCTGGCGTGGAGCGATCCTCTCAACGTGAAGGACGGGGTGCTGGTCTGGGACCAGAGGGCGGCGCTGCGGTATGCATGGTACGGAATGGATGATGTGAGTACTAATTCCTCTACGATGGAATGCAGAGAACCCCTCAGAAGAGAGCGATGAGGAGGAATATCTTTAGCCGAAGTGTGGTGTATCTCTGTAATATGTTTGTCCCTTATGGCTCTGGGGACAAAGGCCCCGGGTTACGCGAAACAACGTTGATTGTTTCAAGTATTGCAGAGTGAAAGCAGATGATTAGGGTTGGGAGGGAAAATTCATCCGTCATTATAGAATGGTGGAGGAGGCCAATGTACTGTAGGGCCTAATTCTGCTCTTGTGTTTTATGCTCTTGTGAACTTATAGTGCTTTCTGCGATATTTAATAATCATAACTGTGTCTCTGATCCTCTCTTCATCATGGCCCGACTGTTCCGTGTTTCTCTCAGACACGAATTGTTAAGAATGCGTTGGTCCTTTTCAATGTTCTTCTAATTCTTCTCTGACACATAAATGCTTTTGGTAATAATTTTTACTAATCCTGCTGATTTCCTCGCATTAACAGGGTCTTATCCTGGAGTATCGATCTGTTTACGGTGATCTGAACAGGTATGTGAACCAAATCTGGGGCTGCCGACACGCAATTTCACTTGTAAAGGAAAGCTATTCACTAATTTCAAGCCAATGGGCCGTGCAGGGTCCTGGTTGTGCACATCTCATAGTCACACTGAGATTGGAAGTTTAGAGACAAGTAACAGAGCAAGACTGGAGTCAGGCGGCGTCGCACAGCGATATATTGATATTGAAAGGAACACTTTTCCTGGGTCTCTTGCGATATAAAAAAATATTAATTGCGGTTGCATTGTCACAATGTCAGACACAGATTCTGAAATCATCACCCGTATTTACCCTCACCAGCAGCCACACTTTCGGGTTGCTGACGTAGTCAACATAAATTGTGAATTGTTTCCGCAGCTGACGTCACTGTGAACGGAAGCCGATGATTGGATCGTGAATTGGCACAGAGAATGGACAACCATCCAGGATAAATCCACCGTTCAAAATGTTTTTTTTTTCTTTGTAATCGTTCTCCAGGTCTCTATTAAACCTCTTCCGCGTTTCCGAGCCTCACGACAAAGACATCACAGAAGATTCTGTCTCGTTTCCGTCGCAGCAGCTTAGTTCTCTCGCATCAACCCAGACTGGTGCTGTGGCGTGTCAGGGGATTTCCATAAAATGACCGCTGTTCGAATCCCTATCCCGGCCGTACTCTATTCTCAACACGTGGTCAGTTGTGTTTGAGCTGCAATGTCTAATCTATATAGCAAAATTACCCTACCGCATAGCCCTCTATGGTTCTGAGCTCAATGTGCCAATCTCAGAGTCTCTGGAAAGTCCCATTGTATCGGCCTTCGCTCGCCACGCACCCATCACTCTCTGTGTGAAAAACGTAACCCTGCCATCTCCTTGCACCTACTTCCGAGCACAATAAACCTGTGCCCATCGTGTTCGCCATTTCAGCCCTGGAGAAAAGCCTCTTGCTCTTGCACGATCAATGCCTCTGATTATCTTATACGCATCTATCAGGTCACCTCCCATCCTCCGTCGCTCCAAGGATGAAACGCAAATTCCGGCTGAACCTGTTCCCATAAGGTATGTTCCCCAATGCAGGCAACATCCTTGTAAATCTCTTCCGTTAATCGGGTTTGTCATCGGTCGCTGAAAGGGCCGAAGTGACGACTGCGCGCTTCATGGCTGAATAATAAATGCAATAAAATGGAAAACGGTTCTGAAACCCCGAGTTGACTCCTGATTACTGCGCGAATTGGCACAGTGAAAATTTGTCAATCCGGGACATTGATTCAGCCCCCTTTTCCAATGTTCCTATACGCCGAAATGCGACGTTGCTTCTTATTTGCAGAATGCTGATTGATCACGTAGTTTGATCACTTCATGTGGTTGTTTCATCGGTCTCCCTCGTGTCGATGTTTCACTGTAATCTCGTGAAATGATTTTTGTTGAACTTGTATCTCCGTCACAAAACAACAGACTGAAGGCCATATGTCAGTGATGATGGACTTGGCGCTGATTGTAAATTTGATCGAGGCCCAGTTGTTATCATTTAGATGGCTGAGTGAGGAGCAGAGAGGGTTAGAAGTACGGGGTAAGTTTCTCGGGCTCTGGGGGTAAGGGAGGTGGGCTGATTTTTCCAATATCATTGTGTGTTGATAGATTACACAGCGAGCTTATTCTCCCCTCTGAGACATAACTCACCCAGAAATGGTCACCAGGGAAACAATTTCCAGAGGAATATTTTCATCAAAGAGTGGTGCGGATTGTTTGTTCTTTTAAGGGATGGGTCTGGGTGTTGTTGGCAAGGCAGGAATTTATCACCTCTCCCTTAACAAACCCCTCACTGAGCGGTTTGGGTTTGAATTTCCCAAACATTCATTTCCGTAAGATGTAATTAATATAATGTACATATATATCATATATCCATATTTGCCACACCCAAACCAGATTCAAACTTACAATTTTTCCCGACAAGAAATGCGTCCGACAAGTGAAAATATGATCTACACATGTGCACGGCCATGTCTCCCAACGACATTGACTGTTTCATTGAGGGTACAGGCAGGTTTAGAGATGTAGAAGGCGATAGAGGCCTGGGAGTGTTACAGAGACAGTGAGGGGAGCAGCGGTTGATATGGATACAAAGAGAGAGTTTCTGTAGAGGCCAGAAGCCCATAGAGAAACGGGGAAGGGTGTAGTGCTTGAAGAGGGACAAAGAAACAGAAAAGGTCTGGGGACTGGCGGAGGCTCCAGATTACAGATGCGGGGCAGGAGCGGGGTGAAGAGTCCGGCAGCTGTGTAGTGGTGCAGGTGGTTTTGGGGGCAGGCTGTGGTTACAGAGAAACAGATCGGTTTTGCTGCAGGAGCACTCATAGAGTCGGATGGGCGTGGGGGCAAGATATCTAAAGAGACAGGGAGGGTGTGCATAGAATGGTTCCGGTTTCAGAGAGGGAGTGGTGTAGAGGCTAGAATATCAGAGACAGGGAAATTGCCCTTCATTGTTTACTGTTTTCTCTTTTTAAAACATTCTGAAGTTGTTTTATTTCCGTTAGCAGTCATGAATTATTAGGTCATTTATGTCCAATTATTGATGTTTCTCTCAGGGAGGGGGTATATAAACATGAAGGAAGTCGTTCAGTCCACCCGGGACAGTGCCGCTCCTCCACCATCAGATATCTGAATGACCTCTGGACCCATGAATACTGCCGCAACTTTTCTTCTCGTTTTGATTTATTATTTATTTTATGCTTCTTATCCTAGTTCATAGACACAATCATGTCTTGCTCTGATCTCCGCTTGAAAACAGCAGATTGAATGACATATGACATGTAATGTACATCCATGTTTAATTTTTTTACCACCCCCCCACGTACAAAATGTCCTAAAAGGATGAGGGGTGAGGATGTGATGAGCAAACCAAGCTAACATGATCCAGAGTTGACCCCACCCCCATGAACAATGCTGCTAATGAGAGATGAGAGAGATATCTGCGCAGATAAGGGAGAGAGAAACATGATTTAATATTATGTATTTGCTGCAAGGACACTTTCTTTTCCTGCTTGTGAAATTCATGCAGAGACAGCAAGCAGGGACCGGGGCCTAATAGACGGTCGGAGCCCTGCAAGAGGAGATAAAAAGCAGGTCTGCGAAGACGTAGGCAGACACTCCAGGGAGGCACACCACGGGACACTAAAAGAGTGTTATGCACCAACGTGATGGTGGAGATTTGGAGGATCGATCAGAGTCTCACAGTGTGCGACCGGCAGGGGCTTATTTGCGTGTCCACCCTTGCCTGGGTCTACCACTGAAGAAAGGTCGTGCCTGGTATGATCACAGTCGGTGACCGCAACATGAAGACAACGGAAAGATCCACGGCAACGGCATCACCTCTCTCTCTCTCTCGCTCTCTCTCTCTCTCTCTCTCTCTCTCTCTCTCTTTCTCTCTCTCTCTCTCTCTCTCTCTCTCTCTCTCTCTCTCTCTCTCTCTCTCTCTCTCACTCTCTCTCTCTCGCTCTCGCACTCGTTCTCTCTCAAACGTTACACCCGAAATAACTCGACCTAAACTGAACTGAACTGATTACTGTGACTACACTACTGCATATATCATTGATAACCTGTTTCATATATTTGCACTTTTACAGTACTGTATTAGTTAGTTTACTAATAAACACTGTTAGTTGCAGTAATACCAGACACCAAAGTGTATTCCATTTCTGCTGGTTCGGTAACCCGGTCACGGCGTCAGTTGCAAATCGGGGGTTCGTCCGGGACAACATCATTTGAAGGACAATAGTAGTGTTTAATCCCCTTGTTCCACTTTTTTTCCTTGCTGATCTTCGTCTTCAGCTCTAGATAATTAAATAAGGTGGAGCAGTGGTAGTTGGTAGTGGTGGGAGTGATGGTCCGGAGTTTTTACGAGAATACCCGTGGTAGGTTACCTGTGCTACATTATGTAGTCTGTGCACAAATCGGCCATTACGTGCCGGTTGTGGGGTAAAGGAACTTGCATGTTGATTTGCATTCGTTTGTTCTGTAGCAGGGTCTAACTCTACACAGTCAGATAATAATAGATAGGTCAGTGTGACGAACCATCCGCTCTCTCTCTCAATCCAACTCTCTCCCCAGCCAACGTTATAGCAACAGCTGCGTCGACCTGAACTGAACTGAAGTCTTCACCATCGTAAGACTATCCATTTACCCCTAGACTTTGAAACCGCTTGATTTTTATTACTGTGTCTACACTTCTGTATATATCATTGCTAACCTGTTTCATATATTTGCACTTTTACAGTACTGTATTAGTTAGTTTGCTAATAAACACTGTTAGTTACAGTAATACCAGACTCTAAAGTGTATTCCATTTCTGCTGGTTCGGTTATCCGGTCACGGCGTAAGTTGCAAATCGGGGGTTCTTCCGGGACAAATTGAATTAAGGAAAAAAGTAGAGTTTAATCTCATGGCTCCACTTTTTTTCCTTGCTGATCTTCGTCTTCAGCTCTAGATCATCAGATAAGTTGGGGGTGTGGTAGTTGGTAGTGGTGGGAGTGATGGTCCGGAGTTTCTCGTAGAATACCCGTGGTAGGTTACCTGTGCTACATTATGTAGTCTGTGCACAAATCGGCCATTACGTGCCGGTTGTTGGTGAAAGGAACTTGCATGTTGCATTTGCGTTCGTTTGTTCTGTAGTAGGGTCTAACTCTACACAGTCAGATAATAATAGATAAGGCAGTGACGAGCCTTCCGCTCTCTCTCTCTCTCTCTCTCTCTCTCTCTCTCTCTCTCTCTCTCTCTCTCTCTCTCTCTCTCTCTCTCATTCCAACTCTCTCTCCAGACAACGTTACCGCTTGATTTTCATTACTGTGTCTACACTTCTGTAAATATCATTTCACCAGTTTCATATATTTGCACTTTTACAGCACTGTATTAATTAGTTTACTAATAAACACTGTTAGTTACAGTAATACTAGACTCCAAAGTGTATTGCATTTCTGCTGGTTCGGTAACCCGTTCAAGGCGTACGTTACAAATCAGGGGCTCGTCCGGGGAAAAATAGAATTAAGGACAAAAGTCGTGTTTAATCTCCTTGTTCCACTTTTTTTTTCCTTGCTGACCTTCGTCTTCAGCTCTAGGTCATTAAATAAGGTGGGTGTGGGGTAGTTGGTAGCAGTGGGAGTGATGGTCCGGAGTTTCTCGTAGAATACTCATGTAGATTACTGAGCTACATTCTGTAGTCTGTGCACAAATCGGCCATTACGTGCCGGTTGTGGGGGAAAGGAACATGCATGTTGCATTTGCATTCGTTTGTTCTGTAGCAGGGTCTAACTCTACACTGTCAGATAATAATAGATAAGTCAGTGTGACGAGCCTCCCTCTCTCTCTCTCTCTCTCTCTCTCTCTCTCTCTCTCTCTCTCTCTCTCTCTCTCAATCCAACTCTCTCTCCAGCCAACGTTACACCAGCTGCGTCGACGTGAACTGAACTGAACTGAAGTCTTCACCATCGTAAGACTATCCATTTACCCCTAGACTTTGAAACCGCTTGATTTTTATTACTGTGTCTACACTTCTGTATATATCATGGCTAACCTGTTTCATATATTTGCACTTTTACAGTACTGTATTTGTTAGTTTACTAATAAACACTGCTAGTTACAGTAATACCAGACACCGAAGTGTATTCCATTTCTGCTGGTTCGGTAACCCGATCACGGCGTAAGTTGCAAATCGGGGGACAAAATTATCATAAGGACAATAGTAGTGTTTAATCTCCTTGTTCCACTTTTTTTCCTTGCTGATCTTCGTCTTCAGCTCTAGATCATTAGATAAGGTGGGGGAGTGGTAGTTGGTAGTGGTGGGAGTGAATGGTCCGGAGTTTCTACGAGAATACCCGTGGTAGGTTACCCGTGCTACATTATGTAGTCTGTGCACAAATCGGCCATTACGTGCCGGTTGTGGGTGAAAGGAACTTGCATGTTGCATTTCCGTTCGTTTGTTCTGTAGCAGGGTCTAACACTACACTGTCAGATAATAATGGATAAGTCAGTGTGACGTGCCTCCAGCTCTCTCTCTCTCTCTCTCTGTCTCTCTCACCCTCTCTCTCTCTCACGCTCTCTCCCCCCAACGTTACACCAGCAGCTGCGTCGACCTGAACTGAACTGAACTCTTCACCATCGTAAGTCTACTCATTTACCCCTAGAATTTGAAACCGCTTGGTTTTGATTACTGTGTCTACACTTCTGTATATATCATTGCTAACCTGTTTCATATATTTGCACTTTAACAGTACTGTATCAGTTAGTTTACTAATAAACACTGTTAGTTACAGTAATACCAGACTCCAAAGTGTATTCAATTTCTGCTGGTTCGGTTACCCGTTAACGGCGTGCGTTACAAATCGGGGGCGCGTCCGGGACAAAATTGAAATAAGGAAAAAAGTGGTGTTTAATCTCCTTGTTCCACTTTTTTTCCTTGCTGATCTTCGTCTTCAGCTCTAGATCATTAGCTAAGGTGGGGGTGAGGTAGTTGATAGTGGTGGGAGTGATGGTCCGGAGTTTCTCGTAGAATCCTCGTGGTAGGTTACTGTGCTACATTCTGTAGTCTGTGCACAAATCGGCCATTACGTGCTGGTTGTGGGTGAAAGGAACTTGCATGTTGCATTTCCGTTCGTTTGTTCTGTAGCAGGGTCTAACAGCACACTGTCAGATAATAATAGATAAGTCAGTGTGACGTGCATCCAGCTCTCTCTCTCTCTCTCTCTCTCTGTCTCTCTCTCTCTCTCTCTCTCTCTCTCTCTCACGCACTCTCCCCCCAACGTTACACCAGCAGCTGCGTCGACCTGAACTGAACTGAACTGAACTCTTCACCATCGTAAGACTATTCACTTACCCCTAGAATTTGAAACCGCTTGGTTATGATTACTGAGTCTACACTTCTGTAAATATCATTGCTAACCTGTTTCATATATTTGCACTTTAACAGTACTGTAACAGTTAGTTTACTAATAAACACGGTTAGTTACAGTAATCCCAGACTCCAAAGTGTATTCCATTTCTGCTGGTTCGGTTACCCGTTAACGGCGTACGTTACAAATCGGGGGCGCGTCCGGGACAGAATTGAAATAAGGAAAAAAGTAGTGTTTAATCTCCTTGTTCCACTTTTTTGCCTTGCTGATCTTCGTCTTCAGCTCTAGATCATTAGGTAAGGTGGGGGTGAGGTAGTTGATAGTGGTGGGAGTGAAGGTCCGGAGTTTCTCGTAGAATCCTCGTGGTAGGTTACTGTGCTACATTCTGTAGTCTGTGCACAAATCGGCCATTACGTGCCGGTTGTGGGGGAAAGGAACTTGCATGTTGTATTTGCATTCGTTTATTCTGTAGCAGGGTCTAACTCTACACAGTCAGATAATAATAGATAAGTCAGTGTGACGAGCCTTCCGCTCTCTCTCTCTGTCTCTCTCTCTCTCAATCCAACTCTCTCTCCAGACAACGTTACACCAGCAGCTGCGTCGACCTGAACTGAACTGAACTGAAGTCTTCACCATCGTAAGACTATCCATTTACCCCAGACTTTGAAACCGCTTGATTTTTATTACTGTGTCTACACTTCTGTATATATCATTGCTAACCTGTTTCATATATTTGCACTTTTACAGTACTGTATTAGTTAGTTTACTAATAAACACTGTTAGTTACAGTAATACCAGAATCCAAAGTGTATTCCATTTCTGCTGGTTCTGTAACCCGGTCACGGCGTAAGTTGCAAATCGGGGGTTCGTCCGGGACAAATTGAATTAAGGAAAAAAGTAGAGTTTAATCTCCTTGCTCCACTTTTTTTCCTTGCTGATCTTCGTCTTCAGCTCTAGATCATCAGATAAGTTGGGGGTGTGGTAGTTGGTAGTGGTGGGAGTGATGGTCCGGAGTTTCTACGAGAATACCCGTGGTAGGTTACCTGTGCTACATTATGTAGTCTGTGCACAAATCGGCCATTACGTGCCGATTGTTGGTGAAAGGAACTTGCATGTTGTATTTGCAATCGTTTGTTCTGTAGCAGGGTCTAACACGACACAGTCAGATAATAATAGATAAGTCAGTGTGACGTGCCTCCAGCTCTCTCTCTCTCTCTCTCTCTCTCTCTCTCTGTCTCTCTCTCTCCCTCTCTCTCTCACGCTCTCTCCCCCCAACGTTACACCAGCAGCTGCGTCGACCTGAACTGAACAGAACTGAACTCTTCACCATCGTAATACTATCAATTTACCCCTAGAATTTGAAACCGCTTTGTTATGATTACTGTGTCTACACTTCTGTAAATGTCATTGCTAACCTGTTTCATATATTTGCACTTTAACAGTAATGTATCAGTTAGTTTACTAATAAACATGGTTAGTTACAGTAATCCCAGACTCCAAAGTGTATTCCATTTCTGCTGGTTCGGTTACCCGTTAACGGCGTACGTTACAAATCGGGGGCGCGTCCGGGACAAAATTGAAATAAGGAAAAAAGTAGTGTTTAATCTCCTTGTTCCACTTTTTTTCCTTGCTGATCTTCGTCTTCAGCTCTAGATCATTAGCTAAGGTGGGGGTGAGGTAGTTGATAGTGGTGGGAGTGAAGGTCCGGAGTTTCTCGTAGAATCCTCGTGGTAGGTTACTGTGCTACATTCTGTAGTCTGTGCACAAATCGGCCATTACGTGCCGGTTGTGGGGGAAAGGAACTTGCATGTTGCATTTGCGTTCGTTTGTTCTGTAGTAGGGTCTAACTCTACACAGTCAGATAATAATAGATAAGGCAGTGACGAGCCTTCCGCTCTCTCTCTCTCTCTCACTCTCTCTCTCTCTCTCTCTCTCTCTCTCTCTCTCTCTCTCTCTCTCTCATTCCAACTCTCTCTCCAGACAACGTTACCGCTTGATTTTCATTACTGTGTCTACACTTCTGTAAATATCATTTCTAACCAGTTTCATATATTTGCACTTTTACAGCACTGTATTAATTAGTTTACTAATAAACACTGTTAGTTACAGTAATACTAGACTCCAAAGTGTATTGCATTTCTGCTGGTTCGGTAACCCGTTCAAGGCGTACGTTACAAATCAGGGGCTCGTCCGGGGAAAAATAGAATTAAGGACAAAAGTCGTGTTTAATCTCCTTGTTCCACTTTATTTTTCCTTGCTGACCTTCGTCTTCAGCTCTAGGTCATTAAATAAGGTGGGTGTGGGGTAGTTGGTAGCAGTGGGAGTGATGGTCCGGAGTTTCTCGTAGAATACTCATGTAGATTACTGAGCTACATTCTGTAGTCTGTGCACAAATCGGCCATTACGTGCCGGTTGTGGGGGAAAGGAACATGCATGTTGCATTTGCATTTGTTTGTTCTGTAGCAGGGTCTAACTCTACACTGTCAGATAATAATAGATAAGTCAGTGTGACGAGCCTCCCTCTCTCTCTCTCTCTCTCTCTCTCTCTCTCCCTCTCTCTCTCTCTCTCTCTCAATCCAACTCTCTCTCCAGCCAACGTTACACCAGCTGCGTCGACGTGAACTGAACTGAATTGAAGTCTTCACCATCGTAAGACTATCCATTTACCCCTAGACTTTGAAACCGCTTGATTTTTATTACTGTGTCTACACTTCTGTATATATCATGGCTAACCTGTTTCATATATTTGCACTTTTACAGTACTGTATTTGTTAGTTTACTAATAAACACTGCTAGTTACAGTAATACCAGACTCCAAAGTGTATTCCATTTCTGCTGGTTCGGTTACCCGTTAACGGCGTACGTTACAAATCGGGGGCGCGTCCGGGACAAAATTGAAATAAGGAAAAAAGTAGTGTTTAATCTCCTTGTTCCACTTTTTTTCCTTGCTGATCTTCGTCTTCAGCTCTAGATCATTAGCTAAGGTGGGGGTGAGGTAGTTGATAGTGGTGGGAGTGATGGTCCGGAGTTTCTCGTAGAATCCTCGTGGTAGGTTACTGTGCTACATTCTGTAGTCTGTGCACAAATCGGCCATTACGTGCCGGTTGTGGGTGAAAGGAACTTGCATGTTGTATTTCCGTTCGTTTGTTCTGTAGCAGGGTCTAACACCACACTGTCAGATAATAATAGATAAGTCAGTGTGACGTGCATCCAGCTCTCTCTGTCTCTCTCTCTCTCTGTCTCTCTCTCTCTCTCTCTCTCTCTCTCACGCACTCTCCCCCCAACGTTACACCAGCAGCTGCGTCGACCTGAACTGAACTGAACTGAACTCTTCACCATCGTAAGACTATTCACTTACCCCTAGAATTTGAAACCGCTTGGTTATGATTACTGAGTCTACACTTCTGTAAATATCATTGCTAACCTGTTTCATATATTTGCACTTTAACAGTACTGTAACAGTTAGTTTACTAATAAACACGGTTAGTTACAGTAATCCCAGACTCCAAAGTGTATTCCATTTCTGCTGGTTCGGTTACCCGTTAACGGCGTACGTTACAAATCGGGGGCGCGTCCGGGACAAAATTGAAATAAGGAAAAAAGTAGTGTTTAATCTCCTTGTTCCACTTTTTTGCCTTGCTGATCTTCGTCTTCAGCTCTAGATCATTAGGTAAGGTGGGGGTGAGGTAGTTGATAGTGGTGGGAGTGAAGGTCCGGAGTTTCTCGTAGAATCCTCGTGGTAGGTTACTGTGCTACATTCTGTAGTCTGTGCACAAATCGGCCATTACGTGCCGGTTGTGGGGGAAAGGAACTTGCATGTTGTATTTGCATTCGTTTATTCTGTAGCAGGGTCTAACTCTACACAGTCAGATAATAATAGATAAGTCAGTGTGACGAGCCTTCCGCTCTCTCTCTCTGTCTCTCTCTCTCTCTCAATCCAACTCTCTCTCCAGACAACGTTACACCAGCTGCGTCGACCTGAACTGAACTGAACTGAAGTCTTCACCATCGTAAGACTATCCATTTACCCCTAGACTTCGAAACCGCTTGATTTTTATTACTGTGTCTACACTTCTGTATATATCATTGCTAACCTGTTTCATATATTTGCACTTTTACAGTACTGTATTAGTTAGTTTACTAATAAACACTGTTAGTTACAGTAACACCAGAATCCAAAGTATATTCCATTTCTGCTGGTTCTGTATCCCGGTCACGGCGTAAGTTGCAAATCGGGGGTTCGTCCGGGACAAATTGAATTAAGGAAAAAAGTAGAGTTTCATCTCCTTGCTCCACTTTTTTTCCTTGCTGATCTTCGTCTTCAGCTCTAGATCATCAGATTAGTTGGGGGTGTGGTAGTTGGTAGTGGTGGGAGTGATGGTCCGGAGTATGTCGTAGCATCCTCGTGGTAGGTTACTGGGCTACATTCTGTAGTCTGTGCACAAATCGGCCATTACGTGCCGATTGTTGGTGAACGGAACTTGCATGTTGTATTTGCAATCGTTTGTTCTGTAGCAGGGTCTAACACGACACAGTCAGATAATAATAGATAAGTCAGTGTGACGTGCCTCCAGCTCTCTCTCTCTCTCAATCTCTCTCTCTCTCTCTCACGCTCTCTCCCCCCCAACGTTACACCAGCAGCTGCGTCGACCTGAACTGAACTGAAATGAAGTCTTCACCATCGTAAGACTATCCATTTACCCCTAGACTTTGAAACCACTTGGTTTTGATTACTGTGTCTACACTTCTGTATATATCATTGCTAACCTGTTTCATATATTTGCACTTTTACAGTTCTGTATTAGTTAGCTTACTAATAAACATTGTTAGTTACAGTAATACCAGACTCCAAAGTGTATTCCATTTCTGCTGGTTCGGTAACCCGGTCACGGCGTAAGTTGCAAATCGGGGGTTCGTCCGGGACAAAATTAACTGAAGGACAATAGTAGTGTTTAATCTCCTTGTTCCACTTTTTATCCTTGCTGATCTTCGTCTTCAGCTCTAGATCATCAGATAAGTTGGGGGTGTGGGAGTTGGTAGTGGTGGGAGTGATGGTCCGGAGTTTCCCGTAGAATACCCGTGGTAGGTTACCTGTGCTACATTATGTAGTCTGTGCTCAAATCGGCCATTACGTGCCGGTTGTGGGTGAAAGGAACTTGCATGTTGCATTTCCGTTCGTTTGTTCTGTAGCAGGGTCTACACTACACTGTCAGATAATAATAGATAAGTCAGTGTGACGTGCCTCCAGCTCTCTCTCTCTCGCCCTCTCTCTCTCTCTGTCTCTCTCTCTCCCCCTCTCTCTCTCACGCTCTCTCCCCCCAAACGTTACACCAGCAGCTGCGTCGACCTGAACTGAACTGAAATGAAGTCTTCACCATCGTAAGACTATCCATTTACCCCTAGAATTTGAAACCGCTTGGTTATGATTACTGAGTCTACACTTCTGTATATATCATTGCTAACCTGTTTCATATATTTGCACTTTAACAGTACTGTATCAGTTAGTTTACTAATAAACATGGTTTGTTACAGTAATCCCAGACTCCAAAGTGTATTCCATTTCTGCTGGTTCGGTTACCCGTTAACGGCGTACGTTACAAATCGGGGGCGCGTCCGGGACAAAATTGATATAAGGGAAAAAAGTAGTGTTTAATCTCCTTGTTCCACTTTTTTTCCTTGCTGATCTTCGTCTTCAGATCTAGATCATTAGCTAAGGTGGGGGTGAGGTAGTTGATAGTGGTGGGAGTGATGGTCCGGAGTTTCTCGTAGAATCCTCGTGGTAGTTTACTGTGCTACATTCTGTAGTCTGTGCACAAATCGGCCATTACGTGCCGGTTGTGGGGGAAAAGAACTTGTGTTGTATTTGCATTCGTTTGTTCTGTAGCAGGGTCTAACTCTACACAGTCAGATAATAATAGATAGGTCAGTGTGACGAACCTTCCGCTCTCTCTCTCAATCCAAATCTCTCCCCAGCCAACGTTATACCAACAGCTGCGTCGACCTGAACTGAACTGAAGTCTTCACCATCGTAAGACTATCCATTTACCCCTAGACTTTGAAACCGCTTGATTTTTATTACTGTGTCTACACTTCTGTATATATCATTGCTAACCTGTTTCATATATTTGCACTTTTACAGTACTGTATTTGTTAGTTTGCTAATAAACACTGTTAGTTACAGTAATACCAGACTCCAAAGTGTATTCCATTTCTGCTTGTTCTGTAACCGCTTAACGGCGTACGTTAAAAATCGGGGGCTCGTCCGGGACAAAATTGATATAAGGACAAAAGTAGTGTTTAATCTCCTTGATACACTTTTTTTTTCCTTCCTGATCTTCGGCTTCTGCTCTAGATCAGTAGATAAGGTGGGGGTGGGGTAGTTGGTAGTGGTGGGAGTGACGGTCCGGAGTTTCTCGTAGAATACTCGTGGTAGGTTACTGTGCTGCATCTGTAGTCTGTGCACAAATCGGCCATAACGTGCCGGTTGTGGGGGAAAGGAACTTGCATGTTGCATTTGCATTCGTTTGTTCTGTAGCAGGATCTAACACTACACAGTCAGATAATAATAGATAAGTCAGTGTGACGAGCCTTCCGTCAGCAGCTGCGTCGACCTGAACTGAACTGAACTGAAGTCTTCACCATCGTAAGACTATCCATTTACCCCTAGAATTTGAAACCACTTGATTTTTATTACTGTGTCTACACTTCTGTATATATCATTGCTAACCTGTTTCATATATTTGCACTTTTACAGTACTGTATTAGTTAGCTTACTAATAAACACTGTTAGTTTCAGTAATACCAGACTCCAAAGTGTATTCCATTTCTGCTGGTTCTGTAACCCGGTCACGGCGTAAGTTGCAAATCGGGGGTTCGTCCGGGACAAATTGAATTAAGGCAAAATGTAGAGTTTAATCTCATGGCTCCACTTTTTTTCCTTGCTGATCTTCGTCTTCAGTTCCAGATCATTAGGTAAGGTGGGGGTGAGGTAGTTGATAGTGGTGGGAGTGATGGTCCGGAGTTTCTCGTAGAATCCTCGTGGTAGGTTACTGTGCTACATTCTGTAGTCTGTGCAAAAATCGGCCATTACGTGCCGGTTGTGGGGGAAAGGAACTTGCATGTTGCATGCATTCGTTTGTTCTGTAGCAGGGTCTAACACTACACAGTCAGATAATAATAGATAAGTCAGTGTGACGTGCCTCCCTCTCTCTCTCTCTCTCTCTCTCTCTCTCTCTCTCTCCTCTCTCTCTCTCTCTCTCTCTCTCTCTCTCTCTCTCTCTCTCTCTCTCTCTCTCTCTTTCTCTCTCTCTCTCTCACGCTCTCTCCCCCCAACGGTACACCAACAGCTGCGTCGACCTGAAGTGAACTGAACTGAACTCTTCACCATCGTAAGACTATCCATTTACCCCTAGTCTTTGAAACCGCTTGGTTTTGATTACTGTGTCTACACTTCTCTATATATCATTGCTAACCTGTTTCATATATTTGCACTTTTACAGTACTGTATTAGTTAGTTTACTAATAAACACTGTTAGTTTCAGTGATACCAGACTCCAAAGTGTATTCCATTTCTGCTTGTTCTGTAACCGCTTAACGGCGTATGTTAAAAATCGGGGGCTCGTCCGGGACAAAATTGATATACGGACAAAAGCAGTGTTTAATCTCCTTGTTCCACTTTTTTTCCTTGCTGATCTTCGTCTTCAGTTCTAGGTCGTTAGGTAAGGTGGGGGTGGGGTAGTTGATAGTGGTGTGAGTGTAGGTCCGGAGTTCCTCGTAGAATACTCGTGGTAGGTTACTGTGCTACATTCTGTAGTCTCTGCACAAATCGGCCATTACGTGCCGGTTGTGGGGGAACGGAACTTGCATGTTGCCTTTCCATTCGTTTGTTCTGTAGCAGGGTCTAACACTACCCAGACAGATAATAATAGGTAAGTCTGTGTGGCGAGCCTTCTGCTCTCTCTCTCTCTCTCTCTCTGTCTCAATCCAACTCTCTCTCCAGCCAACGTTACATCAGCAGCTGCGTGGACATGAACTGAACTGAACTGAAGTCTTCACCATCGTAAGACTATCCATTTACCCCTAGACTTTGAAACCGCTTGGTTTTGATTACTGTGTCTACACTTCTGTATATATCATTGCTAACCTGTTTCATATATTTGCACTTTTACAGTACTGTATTAGTTAGTTTACTAATAAACACTGTTAGTTATAGTAATACCAGACTCCAAAGTGTATTGCATTTCTGCTGGTTCTGTAACCCGGTCACGGCGTACGTTACAAATCGGGGGCTCGTCCGGGATAGAATTGTATTAAGGACAAATATAGTGTTTAATCTCCTTGTTCCACTTTTTTTCCTTGCTGATCTTCGACTTTAGCTCTCGGTCATTAGTGAAGGTGGGGGTGGGGTATTTGGTAGTGGTGGGAGTGATGGACCGGAGTTTCTCGTAGAATACTCATGGTAGGTTACTGTGCTACATTCTGTAGTCTGTGCAGAAATCGGCCATTACGTGCCGGTTGTGGGGGAAAGGAACTTGCATGTTTCATTTGCATTCCTTTGTTCTGTAGCAGGGTCTAACACTACACAGTCAGATAATAATAGATAAGTCAGAGTGACGTGCGTCCTCTCTCTCTCTCTCTCTCTCTCTCTCTCTCTCTCTCTCTCTCTCTCTCTCTCTCTCTCTCTCTCTCTCTCTCTCTCTCTCTCTCTCTCTCTCAATCCAACTCTCTCTCCAGACAACGTTACACCAACAGCTGCGTCGACCTGAACTGAACTCTTCACCATCGTAAGTCTATCCATTTACCCCTAGAATTTGAAACCGCTTGGTTTTGATTACTGTGTCTACACTTCTCTATATATCATTGCTAACCTGTTTCATATATTTGCTCTTTTACAGTACTGTATTAGTTAGTTTACTAATAAACACTGTTAGTTTCAGTGATACCAGACTCCAAAGTGTATTCCATTTCTGCTGGTTCCGTAACCCGTTAACGGCGTACGTTACAAATCGGGGGCTCGTCCGGGGCAAAATATATTTAAGGACAAAAGTAGTGTTTAATCTCCTTGTTCCACTTTTTTTCCTTGCTGATCTTCGTCTTCAGCTCTAGGTCGTTAGGTAAGGTGGGGGTGGGGTAGTTGATAGTGGTGTGAGTGTTGGTCCGGAGTTTCTCGTAGAATACTCGTGGTAGGTTACTGTGCTACATTCTGTAGTCTGTGCACAAATCGGCCATTACGTGCCGGTTGTGGGGGAAAGGAACTTGCATGTTGCATTTGCATTCGTTTGTTCTGTAGCAGGGTCTAACTCTACACAGTCAGATAATAATAGATAAGTCAGAGTGGCGAGCCTTCCGCTCTCTCTCTGTCTCTCTCTCTCTCTCTCTCTCTCTCTCTCTCTCTCTCTCTCTCTCTCTCTCTCAATCCATCTCTCTCTCCAGCCAACGTTACACCAGCAGCTGCGTCGACCTGAACTCTTCACCATCGTAAGACTGTCCATTTACCCCTAGACTTTGAAACCGCTTGGTTTTGCTTGTTATGTTTACACTTCTGTATATATCATTGCTAAACTGTTTCATATATTTGCATTTTATAGTACTGTGTTACCTAGTTCACTATTAAACTCTATTAGTTGCAGTAATTCCAGACTGCAACGTGTATTCCATTTCTGCTGGTTCGGTAACCCGGTCACGGTGTACGTGACACTACACTGGGTCTAACACTACACAGTCTGCTAATAATGGAAAGTCAGAAATACGAAACTGTGGTAATTACTCCCTCACAGTTCTACAGCAGTTGTAATTGAACCTGAAATACGGTCAAAACAACCCATTTTCACCTCTACCGATCACTGCCCCCTACCCCCAAGATCACGGTGAACACGGTTTACACATCGATGTAAATAATAGCCTGTTTTTTCATCGTGGTTGGAGCTTGTACTAGGTATAATACTTACACCGCACTCAGGACCCTCTCAGACCATTCTCAAGCCTTGATTCTATTCCGTAGGAATATAATAAATATTAAGATATAGGCTACAGAACCAATCCTCCTGCAAGTTTCCGATGATGGTGATATCAGCCAGGTCGGCATTGTTGTTCAAACCCAGCTAGCGAGCAGTGCCTGACTCTAGTCCGTCCCCCGTGAAGAAGCAGGGTCGCCAAAACTGAGGCCCTGCACGCAGTCGCAGAGATCCCAGGAGCCAACGGGGGGATGGGGTGAAAAATTCAAAATGAAATTCAATCTGAATGAAAATGTTTTACAAGGTAAAGCCTGCAAAGCCTCGTTAATCTTTCAGGAAGGGAGTGGGCAGCGGGAAAGACTGTCGGCTTGTTTCCCATGTCCGTGCAGAATTTACATAACATACATACACAACGATTTCCTTGCTAGCAAAAGTGACGCTTAATCGCCTTGTTCCTCATTTTTCTTGCTGACCTTCGCCCTCTTATTTGACCTTGCTGACGAGCACGGTTGTTAGCTGGGGGTCAGGTAGTTGGTAGTGGTGTGAATGGTGGTCCGAATGTTCTTGCAGAATAGTCCTGGCGAGTAACTGTGCTGCATTCTATAGACACTGCAGACATCGGCCATTCCCTGCTGGTCCTGGAGCAAGGGAAGGTGCATGTTGTAATTGAATTCGTTTGCTCTGCAGCAATGTCTCAAACTGCAGTGTCTGCTAATTATAGAAAGCAGAATGGGAAGCTGTTGTCGTCATTTCCTCATTTTTCAGCCGTTCAAAATTGAACCAGAAATACGGTCAGAGCAACTCAGTATCTCCTTTATAGAACATAGAACATAGAACAGTACAGCACAGTGCAGGCCCTTCGGCCCACAATGTTCTGCCGACCATTAATCCTTACTCCCATATAAACCCCATCTTAAATTCCTCCAAATAGCTGTATAATAGTCTCTTAAACTTCACTAGTGTATCTGCTTCCATCACTGACTCAGGCAGTGCATTCCACGCACCAAACACTCTCTGAGTAAAAAACCTTCCTCTAATATCCCCCTTGAACTTCCCTCCCCTTACCTTAAAACCACGTCCTCTTGTACTGAGTAGTGGTGCCCTGGAGAAGAGGCGCTGTTTGTCCACTCCATCTGTTCATCTTAATATTTTGTACACCTCTATCATGTCTCTATCATGTCTCCTCTCATCCTCCTCTTCGCCACAGAGTAAAGCACTAGCTCACTTAATCTCTGATCATAATCCATACTCTCTAAACCAGGCAGCATCCTGGTAAACCCTCTCTGTACCCTTTCCAACGCTGCCACATTATTTCTATAGCGAGGCGACCAGGACTGGACACAATTCTCCAAGCAACACACACACAAAATGCCGGTGGAGCGCAGCAGGCCAGGCAGCATCTATAGGGAGAAGCACTGTCGACGTTTCGGGCCGAGACCCTTCGTCAGGACTAAGGAAAGGGACTAAGAGATGTAAGCGCTGTAATCAATACTGACAGTACGTCTATATTTTCCTGTGTCATTTCTGCTCAGACGGGTTATGTTCAGATTAGGTTTTTCAGAAAGCAGAGATATTCTCTCGGTCAGGTGTCTTCTAACCATCTCTTATCTGAATTGTGTCCTTAGCGTCACAGGTGAATACAACTTTATTGTTCACTTCCTGAGAACTGTAAGAGTTGATGTTTACATTGACACGAGACACGGGCTCTGCAAGTCGAACTGATAGAGGAATGGAATTGCTCCTTCCCACTGCCGTCCGATCTTATCAGTTGGGCTCTGCAGACCAGGATACAATCGGGTCCGACAGATTGGCCTGAATGGCAAATGACGTGGAGCTTATGAAAAGAGGTTCCCGGCTACAGTCGTACGGAATCATGGAGAAGACGCCTTTTATTTCGTTTGCCTCTTTTTCCTTGCCTGCATATTTTCATTTGATTTAAGATTGTTTCGTTCAGTATGCCCCGAGGCTGAATTTCAGTCACAAAGGGATCGATTCCTTCTCTTCGTGAAGTCACGCCCGCCCTGCTCGGAGGTCTGTACTCTGAGAAACAGATCGACTTCTCAAAACTTCAGGAGCTTCACTGCACAGTCGGCGGTGATTCCAAATGAAGCTGTCGGTGTAATACTTACAAGCATTGGGCACAGAATGTCCCTCTGTGACAGAGGCAGATAACTCGGCACGGTTCTCCAGTATTTTAGCTTCAGACTTGAAATTCACCGGCAAGCAAAGGACATGGGAAGGCTCCGGGCAGAGGCGAGGCGAACCGAGGCAAGGCTCCAGGCAGAGGCAAAGCGAGGCGAGGCAAGGCTGCGGGCAGAGGCGAGGCGAGGCATGGCTGCGGACAGAGGCGAGGCTAACCGAGGCAACGCACCAGGCAGAGGCAAAGCGAGGCGAGGCTCCAGGCAGAGGCAAAGCGAGGCGAGGCTCCAGGCAGAGGCAAAGCGAGGCGAGGCTCCAGGCAGAGGCAAGGCGAGGCGAGGCTCCAGGCAGAGGCAAGGCGAGGCGAGGCTCCAGGCAGAGGCAAAGCGAGGCGAGGCATGGCTCCAGGCAGAGGCAAGGCGAGGCAAGGCTCCAGGCAGAGGTAAAGCGAGGCGAGGCGAGGCTCCAGGCAGAGGCAAGGCGAGGCGAGGCAAGGCTGCAGGAGGGACTTGAAGCGAAGGGATAAAGACAGGGTGCTTGGCCAAGGGCTGAATCCTGAAGCTATTTATGAGGCCAGTCCAAACAAAAATCAGCTGCCTCAACAGAAGCTGGGGAAACATGGAAAACCTCGAATAAGGAACATGGACCGGACCGTGAACAGGAGTGGGAATTTCACGGACCGGATCATGACCGTGTCCTAAGGGCCTCTGGTATATCTGCTCCACCTTCCCCGTCCCTGACAACACAGCTTGCTTTTCTTTTCTTGACGATTAAAGTAGTCGGTACAGAATAGCGTGAAAGTTGCAAAATAAAATTGCTCGGATGTTGAAGCGCTTGTTGGATGTGGAATATTGACAGAAAGTTTCACTTGCACAGCACTGGAATCGTTACTGACAGGCCGCTGTGTGTTATGGTAACTTTGTTCTCAACCTGACAAGTATAACTCTACGGTCAACGTTGATGACCGACTCGGTGGCGTAGTCCTGTCCTGTCTGCACATAACTTGTCCCATTGCGCCCTCTAGTGTCAGCTTCTGTAATCATTGTTTCTGTAATCAGAAATCCGGAAGGCAATTTGACGTAATGAGCTACCTGCAAATTTACTTTTCACTTGAAGGTAGATCTTAGCGCGGTCACAAGTGAAACCATTTATTGATATTTTCCTGTGTCGTTTCTGTGAAGATGGGCTATGTTCAAATGAGCTTTTTCTGAAGATTGAGACCTCCTGTCATTATCCTGGAAGGGTTTGTCATCATTTATCCATGTCCTTCTTTGAGGAATTCCCTTGTTCGTCACCAGTGAGTTCAACCTTAACGTTATTTTCCACGGGACTTCAACTTCCACCCTGGGATGATTCCCGAAATCCGAACAGAATTTCCCAAACACAACGGATTCGATCGTGTAATTCTGTTCCATCCACAAATAGTAACGAAGCGGGTAAAAAAATGCATCTTCACAACAGAATTTTCACATCTCCCCGGGAATCTTAATTTTTTTCATTAACAGTGTATAAAGTTGCAGAGATGGGGAAGGTTCTCGGGACCGGAGAGGGTTACAGAGACTGATGGGAACAGCAATGGAGGTGTTTACAGAGACAGGGTGGTTGTAGGGGACAGAAATGGGGAGATATGTAGTGCTTGCCGTGTGCTTCAGAAACAAGGAAGGGTAAAGGGGAGGGGAGGTTCGGATAGTGGTGTGTACGGTCTTGACGGATTTACAGACAGAGAGCGGTGAGACCCGGCAAGGACTGGGAGACCCTGTTGCCGAGGACCTAAGCTTCGATTGCCTGAAAAATCGGGATCTCCCAGTGGTCACCCATCAGGACGGGTTACCTGAAGAGATCTTTCCTTTCACCTCTCAACTGGATTTCACTGAATTTCATGACAACGGAGGCGCTGAAGATGTTGGAAATATCAAGAAAATATCAAGAAAAATACACACAGGCAGTCAGGCAGTCTCTGTGGAGAAGGAACGTTAAAGATTTCAAGTTGACATCCTCCGTCAGAACTGCTGGACGAATGTCTTCGTTCCCATGTCCTCCCTCTTTAAAGATTAATTTAATATTTTAGTGCCGCTTTGTTGTTCCCCGCCTTCCCGTCCTGCATCGCAATGTCGACTGCTGCTTCTCCTTTCACAGATGCTGCCCGACCTGCTGGGTGTTTTCAGCGGTTTATGTTTCTACGCCTTAATGTCATGTTACTCATACCCCCGGCAAGATTGGTTCGCTCACTGTGTCCGGCGGCTGTATTTTATTCACAAAGGGGTAGCTTCCATAACTTAGTGAAGTCAGGTTTGCACTGCTCGGGGATCTGTATTCTGAGAAACGCATCTACTTCTCAAAACGTCAGGGATTTAACATTAAATATTATGCGTCTTGCTCTTAAAATAGTATTTTAAATATCCGGCAAATGACCTCGAAATAAATCCCTCCAGACCCTCCATGATACGCTGCTCCATATTTACCACATACTTTCTTTTTCCTCTGGTGACCGACGTCGACAGAAGACCACAGCATGAAAATTGCAAAATTGCAAAATTAAATCACTTGGACGATTAAGCTGTCCATTGAAGTGGAATATCGGCAGAATATTTTTATTTACGCGGCAGGCTGATCTTTACGGAAAAGCCGCTGCGTTTCACCGTTACATTGTTCTGAAACTGGCAAGTACAATTTCCACTGGTAAAGTTGACAACTGACTCGATGGTGTCACCCTGTCCTGTCTGCTGTCAGCTCCACTGCGCCATCTAGAGTCAGCATTGGGAACTGACTGGACATTGCAAGTTGATTTCAGTCTTGTGACAGTATCTGTGACAACCGGACCCTGCGGCTGAATCCCGATGTTGCCTGACCCATCTACAACAGAAATAGAGATTGTATGCTGTTTCTGTGATCGGTGATATTGAGTGTAAACTGACGTAATGATCTAACTGCGTACCTACAACATGTCAGTTCGGTCAGATGTCTTCTAATCATGTTTTATCTGCATTGAGCCCTTAGAGTCACAGGGGAATACAACTTTATCGTTGTTTTTTCTGAGAGGGAAATAGTGATGTTTACATTGACACGAGACACGGGCTCTGCCAATAGAACTGAAAGAGGAATGGAATCTCTCCTTTCTACTGCAGTCCAACCACATCAGCTGGGTTCTGTAGACCAAGTTACTAAATGGTGTTTATGAAAAGGAGTTCCCGGCCACAATTCTACGGATTTATTTTGTCGGTCTCTTTTTTCACTGCTGGCTTAATTTAATTTGATTTGAATTTGGTTCATTCAGTATGTCCAGCAGCTGAACTTCGTTCACAAACGGATCGATTCCTTAACTTCGCGAAGTCACGTCCGCCCTGCTCGGAGGTCTGTACTCTGAGAAACAGATCTGCTTCTCAAAACTTCAGCAGGTTCACTGCACAGTCGGTGGTGATTCCAAATGAAGCTGCGGGTGTCAAGAGAAGCGATGGGCAATCCTGTTTACAAGCACGGGTACAGAACGGCCTTCTATAACAGAGGCAGATAAACCGGCACGGTTCTACATTATTTTTATAAATAAAGAGTTAAAATGTTCTAACAAGAATGAGACATTATTCGCTGTAGACTTAAATAAGCATCAAATTCAAATTGGTTTTGAAATAAACCTGGCTCTTTGACTTCCAAATATGTCCCTTAAGGCCCTGTGTTATATCTGCTCCATCTTTCCCGTCCCTGACAACGCAGCTTCTTTCCTCTCTGACGATTAAAGTAGACAGAATAGAATAGCGTGAAAGTTGCAAAATAAAATTGCTCGGATGTTGAAGCGGTGGTTGGATGTGGAGTATTGACCGAAACGTTCACTTGCCCGGCACTGTGATCTTAACAGAAAGGCCGCGGTGTTTGATGGTTACTTTGTACTCAACCTGACAAGTATAATTTCTACGGTCAACGTTGATTACCGACTCGGTGGCGTAGTCCTGTCCTGTCCATAACTTGTCCCATTGCGCCCTCTAGTGTCAGCATCCGTAATCATTGTTTCTGTAATCAGTAATCCGGAAGGCAATTTGACGTAATGAGCTACCTGCAAACTTACAGTTCACTTGAAGGTAGATAGATCTCAGCGCGGTCACAACTGAAATCATTGCTTACGGTACATTTATATTTTCCTGTGTCGTTTCTGTGAAGATGGGCTATGTTCAGATCAGCTTTTTCTGAAGATTGAGACATCCTGCCATTATCCTGGATGGGTTTATCATCATTTATCCATGTTCTTCTTTGAGGAATTCCTTTGTTCGTCACAAGTGATTTCAACCAAAACGTTGTTTTCCACGGGACTTCAACTTCCACCCTGGGCAGATGATTCCTGAAATCAGAACAGAATTTCCCAAACACAACGGATTCGATCGTGTAATTCTGTTCCATCCACAAATAGTAACGAAGCGGGTAAAAAAAATGCATCTTCACAACAGAATGTTCACATTTCCCCGGGAATCTTAATTTTTTCGTTAACAGTATACACAGTTGCAGAGATGGGGAAGGTTATCGGGACCGTAGAGGGTTACAGAGACTCTGTCGGAAGCAGCAATGGAGGTGTTTACAGAGACCGGCTGCTTGTAGGTGACAGAAATGGAGAGATGTGTAGTGCTGGCCGGGTGCTTCAAAACAGGGAAGGGTAAAGGGGAGGGGAGGTTCGGATAGAGGTGTGTACGGTGTTGACGGATTTACAGACAGAGAGCGCTGAGACCCCGCAAGGATTGGGAGACCCTATTGCCGAGGACCTGAAAAATCGGGATCTCCCAGTGGTCACGCATCAGGACGGGTAACCTGAAGAGATCTTTCCTTTGACCTATAAATTGGATTTGACTGAATTTTATGACAACGTAGGTGCTGGGGTTGTTGGAAATATCAAGAACAAGGACATCCCGGAATACACACAGGCGGTCGGGCAGCCCCTGTGGAGAAGGAACATTAAAGATTTCAAGTTGAAATCCGCCGGCAGAACTGCTGGACGAATGTCGTCGTTCCCATGTCCCTCCCGCTCTGGTGACGGTTCATTTAACATTTTAGTGCCGCTTTGTTTTTCCCCGCCTTCCCGTCCTGCATCGCAATGTCGACTTCTGCTTCTCTTTTCATAGATGCTGCCCGACCTGCTGAGTGTTTTCAGCGGTTTATGTTTCTACCCCTTAATGTTATGTTACTCCTACCCCCGGTACCTGACTCCAAGATTGGTTCGCTCACTGTGTCCGGCGGCTGCATTTTATTCACAAAGGTGTAGCTTCCTTAACTTAGTGAAGTCAGGCTTGCACTGCTCGGGGATCTGTATTCTGAGAAACGCATCTACTTGTCAAAACGTCAGGAGATTCACTCGACAATATGTGGTGATGTCAAGTGAAGCTGCTACTGTGAAGAGCGGCTTTGAGCGATCCTGATGTCAAGCACCGGCCCGCGGTTACTGAGGCAGAAAGGCCGACGTGGCAGTCCATAATTTTTACCGGAGAGTTCTACCCGTTCTTTAGTTCTCTGTCCTCTGGGAAACATGAAATATTATGCGCCTTGCCCTTAAATTAGTATTTTAAATATCCGGCAAATTGACCTCGAAATGAATCCCTCCAGACCCTCCTTGATGTCTGCAGCTCTGCTGCATCTTGACTACATATATTTTATCCATCTGGTGAATGACGTCGATAGAAGACCACAACATGAAAATTGCTAAATTGTGAAATAAAATTACTTGGACGTTTAAGCGGTCCATTGAAGTGGAATATGGGCAGAAACTTTTATTTACGCGACAGGCTGATCTTTAGAGAAAAGCCGCTGCGTTTCACCGTTACGTTGTTCTGAACCTGGCAAGTACAATTTCCACTGACAACGTTGACAATTGACTCGATGGTGTCACTCTGTCCTGTCTGCTGTCAGACCCACTGCGCCATCTAGAGTCAGTATTGGGAACTGACTGGACAGAACAAGTTAATTTTAGACTTGTGACAGTATGTCTGACAACCGGACGCTGCGGCTGAATCCCCAAGTTGCCTGACCCATCTACAGCAGAAATAGAGATTGTATGCTGATTCTGTGATCGGTGATATTGAGTGTAAACTAACGTAATGATCTATCTGCTTACCTACAAAATATCAGTACGGTCAGATGTGTTCTAATCATACTCTATCTGAATTGAGCCCTTAGAGTCACAGGGGAATACAAGTGTATCGTTGTTTTTTTCTGAGAGTGTAATAGTTGATGTTTACATTGACACGAGACGCGGGCTGTGCCAATAGAACTGAAAGAGGAATGGAATTATTCCTTTCTACTGCAGTCCAATCAATTCAGCTAAGAAGCTGTAGACCAAATTACGATCGTGACCGACGTATTGGTCTAAATGGCAAATGAATGACAGGTTATGAAGAGTGGGGCGCGGCGTCAGTTCCACGGGGTCATGGAGAGGTCATGGAATTTACTTTTTTTTTCGATTGCCGAAGGGTCTGCTCCCGCACTATACAGCTCTATGTGTGATATTAAATAGTTTTCATTGGAGGGAGAGTCACGAACAAAGCGACGTAATCATCACATTAATGTTCGGCCTTTGAGAAACCAGAGGTCCGTGAGCCAATAATCATCAGAGGATCAGAGGTGGATGGGTCAGGAACTTTAAATTTCTGGCTGCCACTCTCTCAGAGGAACGGTCCTGGAGCCACAGTGGAGATGTAATTGCGTGGAAAGCACGAGAACTGTTTTAATTCATCAGAAGCCTGACGAGATCCGGCATGTCATGAAATACCTCAGCAAACCTCTGTGGATGTGTTCCGGGAAGTGCACTGAGAGTCTGCAGTCAGACATCGTGTGGGAAGACCAATGTCTCCGAGCGGCAAATCACCCAGCAGGTGGCGCAGTCGTCCCAGCACGTCACGGGCACAACCCTCCAAACCACTGAGCAGATCCAAGTTTATTTCAGACTTGTGACTGTATCTGTGACAACCGGACTCTGCGTCTGAATCTTGATTTTGCCTGACCCATCTACAGCTTAAATAGTGATTGTATGTTGTTTCTGTGATCGGTAATATTGAATGTAAAGTAATGTAATGATCTGCCTGCATACCTATAAGATATTGGGTCGGTTAGATATCTTCTCACCATGTTTTATCTGAATTGAGCCCTTAGCGTCACAGGAGAACACAACGGTATCGTTTTTTTCTGAGAGTGTAAGAGTTGATGTTTACATTGACACGAGACACGGACTCTGCCAACAGAACTGACAGAGGAATGGCAACACTCCTTTCTACTGCAGTCCAAGCACATCAGCTGGGCTCTGTAGACCAAGTTAGGAAATTGAGTTTATGAAAAGGAGTTCCCGGCCACAATTCTACGGATTTATTTTGTCGGTCTCTTTTTTCACTGCTGGCTTAATTTAATTTGATTTAGATTTGGTTCATTCAGTATGTCCAGTAGCTGAACTTCGTTCAGAAACGGATCGATTCCTTAACTTAGTGAAGTCACGTCCGCCCTGCGAGGAGGATTGTACTCTGAGAAACAGATCTGTTTCTCAAAACTTCAGCAGGTTCACAGCACAGTCGGTGGCGATTCCAAATGAAGCTGCCGGTGTCAAGAGAAGCGATGGGCAATCCTGTTTACAAGCACGGGTACAGAACGGCCTTCTATGACAGAGGCAGATAAACCGGCACGGTTCTCCATTTTTTTATATAAATAAAGAGTCAAAATGTTCTGGCAAGCATGAGGCATTATTCGCTGTAGACTTAAATAATCATCTATATTGGTTTTGAAATAAACCCGGCTCTTTGACTTATAAATATGTCCCTTAAGGCCCTGTGGTATATCTGCTCCATCTTCCCCGTCCCAGACAACGCTGCTTTTTTTTTCTCTGACGATTAAAGTAGACAGAATAGAATAGCGTGAAAGTTGCAAAATAAAATTACTCGGACGTTGAAGCGGTGGTTGGATGTGGAATATCGACCAAAACGTTCACTTGCCCGGCACTGTGATCTCAACAGAAAGGCCGCTGTGTTTGATGGTTACTTTGTTCTCAACCTGACAAGTATAATTTCTACGGTCAACGTTGATTACCGACTCGGTGGCGTAGTCCTGTCCTGTCCATAACTTGTCCCATTGCGCCCTCTAGTGTCAGCATCTGTAATCATTGTTTCTGTAATCAGTAATCCGGAAGGCAATTTGATGTAATGATCTACCTGCAAACTTACAGTTCACTTGAAGGTAGATAGATCTCAGCGCGGTCACAAGTGAAATCATTGCTTACGGTACATTTATATTTTCCTGTGTCGTTTCTGTTAAGATGGGTTATGTTCAAATCAGCTTTTTCTGAAGATTGAGTCTTCCTGTCATTATCCTGGACGGGTTTGTTATCATTTATACATGTTCTTCTTTGAGGAATTCCCTTGTTCGTCACAAGTGACTTCAACCTTAACGTTGTTTTCCATGGGACTTCAACTTCCACCCTGGGTAGATGATTCCTGAAATCAGAACAGAATTTCCCAAACACAACGGATTCGATCGTGTAATTCTGTCCCATCCACAAATAGTAACGAAGCGGGTAAAAAAATGCATCTTCACAACAGAAGGTCCACATCTCCCCGGGAATCTTAATTTTTTCGTTAACAGTGTACACAGTTGCAGAGATGGGGAAGGTTCTCGGGACCGTAGAGGGTTATAGAGACTCTGTCGGAAGCAGCAATGGAGGTGTTTACAGAGACCGGCTGCTTGTAGGGGACAGAAATGGGGTGATGTGTAGTTCTTGCCGGGTGCTTCAGAAACTGGGAAGGGTAAAGGGGAGGGGAGCTTCGGATAGAGGTGTGTACGGTCTTGACTGATTTGCAGACAGAGAACGCTGAGACCCGGCAAGGATTGGGAGACCCTGTTGCAGAGGAGCTGAAAAATCGGGATCTCCCAGTGGTCACCTATCAGGACGGGATACCTGAAGAGATCTTTCCTTTCACCTATAAACTGGATTTGACTGAATTTCATGACAACGTACGCCATCAGTATGACAGTGTCAAGACAGGGAAGTATACAGTGTCATAGTCCAGTCTGGCTGACCCCATCACAAACCTAACTCCTTGACTATGCCTTAATTCCGGTCGTTAGATTCCCAATTGCTGCCAATTCAACTAATTACAGCACAGCTGGTTCCCATCGGAGACGGCGGCATAAGAACCCTGGTCTCTCAACCACGGGTCGCCAGTTCGTTGATCTACTCCCGTGAGATCACTTCGTTTCCCTGCCGTTAGTTCTAAGTTCATCTCCAGTCTTTAGATATTCTACGAATACCTCCTCTGCAGTTCAAGACTCCCTGGTTATCTGTTCCACCTTTGGCGACTGTGCAAGCACCTCTCAACCCTGTCTCCGTGTCTGTGTCCTGCACTTAGGTTCGCCCCCAGTCATTCCTTGAAGCATGCAGTCATTATTATTATGAAAGCTGCAAGGGCTGAAGACGAATACATCAACTGCACCACAGGGTTCGGAGATCTTATGGACCTCTCGAGCCCCCTACGATATTTAATAACATCAGCACAGTGTGTCTCAGATCCTCTTTTCATCACGGACCGACCGTCCAGCGGTTCTTTCAGGAGCCGATGTGCTAAATACGCGCGGGACCTGTTCAGCTTTCTTCCCATTCTCTTCTATCACAGATCGAATTTCGCTCTTAGTTGTTGCCGATCATAACGATTTCCTCTCTTTCACAGGGACTTACTCTGGAGGATCGATCGGTTTACAGTGATTTGAAGAGGTATGTGAACAAGGTGTTGGACATTCAATGCAAAATGTTAACTGCAAATCAGATGTGCCCATTTTGTACAGGCCTATGAGCAGTGCAGTATCATGGTTGAGCCGGCGCACATGTTACCCTGTGATGGGCAGTTTAAGGACACCTGACAATGTCAGGCGCTGAAACCGATATACAAAGGAACAGTTCTCCTGGGCCCACGGCCACTGGGAATGTATAAACTACATTTCCTGCAGATTTGCATTGGCACGCCGCTTGGCGGAGATTCAGAAAACATCACTCGTGTTTATTCTCGCCAACAGTCCCTGCTTCGGGCTGCCTGCGAAGTCAACATGAGTTGTCATTGTGTTCACAGATGACGTCACGGTGAGCAGAAGCGGATGGTCGGCCCGTGAATTGGCACAGGAGTCGGACACGGTCGAGGCTGAAGCCGCTGGAAAAGACGTCTCTCACTTTCTCTTTCCAGTCGTTATCCATGTTTCACTGTCACATCCTCACGGCGGAGGCATCGCTGAGTTCTCTCACCTGAACCCACACTCCTCCGTCCCATAACTGGCACCTTCACACCGCCTCCAACCTTTGTCCTCTCAGCTCTGCTGAGCGATTGTGGCCTCTCACCTCCTGACCCGGATCGTGCGCAGGTACATTTCTGACCCCTTGGTGCGCTCAGAAACATGGCAGTCTGTCGCGCTCAACCTTCAGCTTCTGGTAGTCAGAGAGTAGGAAAGCCCGGAATTAGGCCCTTCGGCCCAACTCATTAATGCTGACCGGAGCTAGTCCATTGGCCCGCGTTTGGCCCATATCCCTTCCTCCCCATTTCCCTGTCTGAATGTTGAAACAGGACCCCTTCCTGACACAGAGCGTTGCACGCATCCACCCCCCCCCCCAAGTAAAAAAGTGGATCTCTTTTACCAATGTCCCACCTTTGGAAGTGTTTTGACGCAGCGTCGACCTTCTGTTTCAGGGAGATTCCAAGTATTTTTTTTAAATGTCTTCCCTGCAGGAAATCTGCAGTCCACACATAAATTGCCGGAAGCAATGTCCGGGTGGGGGAACCAGTTAAAGTTCTTGGGTACTGGTAGCATCATATAGACACATAACAATTACAGCACAGAAACAGGCCACCTCGGCCCTTCTAGTCCTTGCCGAACGCTTACTCTCACCTAGTCTCACCGACCTGCACTCAGCCCGTATCCCTCCATTCATTTCCTGTCCAATACCTACCCAATTTTACTTTAAATGACAACATCGAACCTGCCTCTACCACTTCTATTGGAAGATCCTTCCACAATCGGGGATCTCGGACTGGAAACGCGGACTGGGTCTCTTTCCACAGTGGCTGACTGAACCAGTATTTGCCGGAAGCACCGTTTGTGTGGGGGAACCAGTTAACGTTCTTGGGTCCTGGTCGCATCATCGGGGATCTCGGACTGGAAACGAGGACTGGGTCTCTCTCCACAGTGGCTGACTGAACCAGTAATTGCCGGAAGCACCGTCTGGGTGGGGGAACCAGTTAACGTTCTTGGGTCCTGGTCGCATCATCGGGGATCTCGAACTGCAAACGCGGACTGAGTCTCTCTCCACAGTGGCTGACTGAACCGGTGTGTCTTCACAGTAATTTGCACATTTGTGCCTGTTTCACGGAGGAAAAGACACTCGGGAACAGAGCAGTGATTGGAGATCAGGGACAGATGTGATCTTCAGAGGCGCAGCTGCAGAAACCGTGTTCAGCCTCGCCCTGCGCTCCGCCTCCCTCATGGCGCTTGTGTTCCGATCCAATGAAGGGTTCATAAGGTTGCTGTGGATCTAATTTCTGCAGATTTCAATCAGATCCGTCCTTTGTTGTGGCAGAATTAGGCTCTGAACAAACTGGTATTTAGTTACAACCTCCCCCACAGCCAAGCATTCAAACATTTCCACAGAGCTGTAATAAATATCACACCACAGGCCACAGAACACATCCCCCAACAAGTCTTCTGTAACCCGTACTACTTCACATCCACATTAATTTATCTCTCAAACACTCACACACTCAACCGCACAGACACACACACATACACTCACACACGCACACACATATAAACACAGACACACACGAACACACACCGACACATAGACACACACACAAGCATACGCACGCAAACATACACACACAGACACAGACAAGCACACACATAAACACACAAACATACACACACACGCATAGACAGTCTCACACACACACACACACACACACACACACACACACACACACACACTCACACACACACACACACACACACACTCATACGCACTCCACTCACTACCTTGTACGGAAGGTAGTAACAGGGTGGCCATTGTTGGGGTGGCTATTTCTGGGAGTCGTAGGCCAGTGGTTAGAGTTGGTCTGTCAGGTTCCATCTTGGAAAGGTCGTTGTGTCTGTGAAGCTTCCACTAAGGTTCCATTTGATTTCCTCTTACTGTCCCTGGACTGGTAAATTGTTGTTGTGTGGCCTAACTGCCGGATGTTGGAGACCTGGGAGACCCAGGGTCCCGCAGGAAACTGCATTTACGTGAGGTGTGTCTATCTGAAGCTCCCTAAAGACCGCATCAGGGATCTGGAGCAGCAGGTGGGCGACCGTCAGAGTTATAGGGGAGTAATCACCCCTGATTTGTAGTAGGTGAATTGCTGTGTGACTGGCAATAGGAAGAGAAATATGAGCTGTCAGTTGGTGCAGAGCACCACCGTGGCCATTCTCCTCAATATTAAGTGTACCGTTTTGAGTACTGTGTCGAGACAGACCGCCCAGGGGAATGCGGCGGAGACGATGTTCCTGCTTCCCAGCATGGGTCCGTGGTGGAGAACGGGAAGAATGAGAAGAGAAAAGCGGTAGTGACAGGGGCCTCAACAGTCAGAGGAACACACAGGAAACCCTGTGGACGCGAATGGGACACTCGGATCGTATGTACCACTTTGGCGCCAGTGTCAGGGATGTCTCAGATCGCGTCCGCAGCATTGTGAGGTCGAGCGAGAGAGAGAGAGAGAGAGAGAGAGAGACAGAGAGAGAGAGAGAGAGAGAGAGAGAGAGAGAGAGAGAGAGAGAGACAGAGAGCAGTCAGAAGACTTGGTACAGCTTGGTACCAATGCAATTGGGAAAGAAAAACAAAGGGGTCATGAATAGAGAATTTAGAGAGCCAGGCCGAAAGCTGAGACGCAGGACCTACGGGGTCTGGATTGTTAACATCTGGATTGTTACCTGTGCATCTCGCCAGTGAGGGTGGACAGATCAATGCGGGAAGGGACTCAGGATAGGAATGCATAGTCAGCTCGCAGACAGGCTATCAGGAAGGGCATCCAGGTGACAGGGCAAAATTGCAGCCAGCGGGGTGAGTATCGGGCATCAGGGGGGCAGAATCAAAACGGACCAGGTGAACGGTATCCCGGTTTCTGAAGGATATAGCGGTGGGGATTGTGAAGGCATTAGTCATGATCTAATACGAAACAGGGCTGCGGAGAAATCTCTTCAGCCAAAGGGTGGTGAATGTCTAGAATTGGTCACCAAAGGCGATGTGGAAGCCAGGTTGTTCAAAGTATTTAAGGTAGAGAGTGACGAGATATTGATTGGCTACGGGCAGAGGAATAAACAGCATCATCCATCATTAAATGGCGGGGTAGACTCGATGGGCCGAATTGTTTAATTTGCCCTTCCGCATTCCGGTCTTGTGCTCGTACGGTTATTACTTGTTTGTTCTCTCTTCCTCTCATGAAACGTGACCAGGGAGGACAGAATGTGACACGTCCCGCCTGGGTGAATCTCGACTGAGGAATCGGAATGCCAATCTTCCCGCTCCGCGCAGGTCTTTCCACTCCACTGCCTCAGGAATAGACAATAGACAATAGGTGCAGAAGTAGACCATTCGGCCCCTCGAGTCTGCACCGCCATTCTGAGATCATGGCTGATCATTCACTATCAATACCCAGTCCCTGCCTTGTCCCCATATCCCTTGATTCCCCTATCCATCAGATATCTATCCAGCTCCTTCTTGAAAGCATCCAGAGAATTGGCCTCCACCGTCTTCCGAGGCAGTGCATTCCACACCTCCACAAGAGTATTAACAAATGCAAATTCTCACGTCAGGCCCACAGGTTCATTTCGAACTGACCGAGCCCATTTGCCCGCGGCGCAGGTCTTTCCACTCCACTGCCTCGGGAATTCCCCGTTGTCCAAGAGTATTAACAAATGCAAATAGTCCCGTCAGGCCCACAGGTTCATTTCGACCTGACCTAGCTCACTTGCCCGGGGCGTAGTCCACATCCCATCCCATCTACTTCCTTCTCCAGTTGTTTGTAACTTCAGCCCTCCTTGACACAGCTTGATCCACACAAACTGTGACCATCCACCCGACCTGTCATCCTCATGGCTTCACACACCTCTGCAGTCTTTGCAAATGTTTGACCGCAGCCTCGATTTTCCGTTTTCCATGAGTTTCCAAGTAAACTGGTATTTAAAATAAAATCCCTGTGGCAGATGGAAATCTGATGTGCAGACAGAAATAGTCGGAATCGACGTCTGGCTAGGAGAATCAGCTAATGTTCTTGGGTCCTGGTACCTTAATCGGGGATCTCGGACCGGAACGCAGACTGTGGCTCTCTCCACAGCTGGTACCTGAACCGGCGGGTCTTCACAGTAATTTGTACATGTTTGCCTATCTCCCAAAAGAAACCACACTCGGGAACAGAGCAGTGACCGTAGATCAGAGGCTGATGTGGTCTGCAGTGCCGTCGCTGCTGGAGAATCTCGGCCCCCGCCCTCTCTATCTCCCACGGGCCGTTTGTGCCCCAGCCGGTAAAGGGTTAATAAGGTTTCGTAAATCCAGTTTCTGCAGGTTGCAGTCGGCTCATTCGTTTGTTATAAAAAAAAATGTTGTCTCTGAACAGACTGGTATCGTGTTACAAACTCCCTCACAGCTCAGCATTCAAACATTTCCATGGGACTGCAATCAATATCACAGCACAGGCCAGACAACCCACGCCCCAGCAAGTCATTTGTAACCCAGTAATCTTCACATGCACATTAACTCCTGTGACAAACACACACACACACACACACACACACACACACACACACACACACACACACACACACACACAGAGTGTTCGATCTTGCCCGCCCCCTCCGTCACTCTGGGCGTTTTTGCCCCTATCCCGGAAATGGGAAATAAAGTTTCTGTGGATCGAATTGCTGCAGATCGCTGCCGGCTCCGTCCTTTGTGATGTCACGGACCCCGGGACCGGGTTACCGAACCAGCAGAAATGGAATAATACGCTGGAGTCTGGTATTACTTTACCTCTTGGTATTTATTAGTAAACTAAGTAATACAGTACTATAAAAAGGCAGTTCAGTATAGCTTGGTTTCGTTGAGATCGAGGGAGCTGCTGTTGTAACGTTGGAGAGAGAAACAGAGAGAGAGAGAGAGAGAGAGAGAGAGAGAGAGCGAGCGAGAGGGAGAGAGAGTGCGGGGGGGGAGAGAGAGAGAGTTGCAGGCAAACCTTCCGTTGTCTTCTTGTTCTGTTGTGGTCACCGACTGTGACCCCTCCGTACCAAGCCAGACCGTTCTTCAGTGGTGAGCTTGTCACCCAGGCGAGGGTGGACACACACACAAGCCCCCACCGGCCTGCATTCACTCACTGTGATCCTCTGATCGATTCCCCCGAATCGATCCTCCAGACCCCCCACCGTCACGTGGGTGTACAACTCTCTTTCAGTGTCCCGTGGCGTGTCTGCCTGTGTCTCAGCAGACTTGCTTTTATCTCCCCTGACGGGGTACCAGCCATCCATCAACTCCATGTACATCACCTGGTACCGCCGTGCTGGCTCAGCAAGAATCTTACATTCGAGCAAAAGTAAACAATTATCCATGGAGCCATAACTTTAAATCTTTGTCTCTCCCTCACATCTGCGCTGGGTGCCTCCCCTCCCCTTTTTCTTTCTCTCTCTCATTAGCAGCATAGTTCACAGGGGGGGTCAACTCTGGACCCCATCTCCGCCTGGTTTGCTCATCACACATCACACCCCCACCCATAAAAGAATATTTACGGGGGTAAAAAATAAAACATAAATGTACGTTACAGAATCTAATATAATACATAAATAGTCATTAATCAACAGAGTAACACAAATATAATTTCAAATCTAGCACCTAGATAATTACATTGTCAGTCCCCTTTACATGTTGTATCTTTATATAAAATTCTTGTAACATCAGACTCCAGTCGCCTATTCTTATCCTTCATGATTGTCAAAAATACCAATGGGTTGTGATCAGTATAAACTATCAATGGCTTCTGTGCCGGACAAATGTAAAGCTCAAAGTGCTGTAACGCCAGGATAAGCGACAGTAATTCTTTTTCTACAGTGGAATAGTTTATAACTGAGGCGGATATTACAGAGTTTAAACTAATACATGTGCGACTGTCATGCAGCACATTACAGAAGTGTATACAGATACTAATCTATATTTCCCTTTTAACCTTAACATTCAGTAAATCTACCATGATTTTTGTCTTCATCCTTCACATGCCGTGTCACACAAAAAAAGTCACATTCCTGCAAAACCAGATCTTGTTATTCAAAGTGGAGTTTTGTCAACCATTATCTCGTTTCCACTTCGAAGCCGAGCACTTAACCCTCACGGGATCAGCTTGCTCGCCAGCTCGGAATCGGCCTTCACAGACTCCCTGCACAGGTGCGAGCTTATCACTAATGTTTCGCAGACTGAGCCCATTTGCTGAACTGCCAAACAACTCATTAATTTTAAGCAAGTCATTAATTTTATCTTCAAGATCTTTAAGTCAGTTAGTTCTTATAATAATACCAGTAGGTGATCCCTCTTGGTCAAAACAACACTTCAAGTTTTGCCTCTCGAAAATCACATACTGGAACAAAGTCACCAAGTTGTTTATCTTTAAATTGCAAAATATGGTTTAACAAATCAGGATGTACTGTCTCAACATCTGAGAGAGCTGTTTCTATCAGCCAAGTCAATCCAGACTTCACAGGTACTTTATTCAAAAGTCCAGTAACAATACTTTTCCCTTTTCCTTCAATGATATTCACATCATCATCTTTCATCTTATCACTAACTTTTAGAACACCTTACAATAACTGTGACTCAGAATCCTCAGTTTCCACCGGTGCCAGGGTTAACCCTTTACTCACTGAACCAAATCCATCTGACCCAAAAGGACTCCATTCCTTTTTAAACAAGTCAGACACCTCAGACCTTTCCTGAGTTTTAACACAAGGTTCAGTACCCTGTGAATCCTCAGGTACCTCAACCACCTGAACACAGGCAAACGGGACATCTGCATTTTCTAGGCTTTCAATACCAGTCCCAGTCTCAAATTCCAGGTTCCTCTGATCCTCCCAGCTACTCTCTGGGAAACTCCGATCCGGAGTAAACTAAACCTTGCGGGTTAAAACAACCTCGTCTGTTAACCCAGCAGACTCCTGCAATGTAGCGGCATCCTTTACATCTCGGAATGCCCTTACTTCATCGGGAACACACTCCTTAAATTTTTCAACTGCAAACAGCTCCTCCAAGCTGCATAAATCATCAGCGTCCAACACTGGACCTTCCCTAGCTGCCACATCTGTTTCTCATCTTTCCTCTGTTCTTCCACAAAATCTTTCCTCGATAAGGGTAAATCAGTCTCGTCCCCCTTTATCTCCTCAGCCTCACTGTCGTCTAACCTCTTCAGATACAGGGACGGTGAAAACGTCTCAGCTAAATCCTCGTCCGCCTCAGCTACATCAGGGTTTTCTCTCAACACTCCTTCTCGCCATGCTGCTGGTTACTGCGCAGGCGTGATGATCTCCAGACTCTGTGGGCGGCTCCTCAGCACTCACAAGCTGACTCGTGAGCTGAACTGTTGGGAACACGTCCCCCCCACCCCCCGCCAGGTCATTCCCGAGTCAGACATCCACATCACGTATCGGGAGTGCGGACCGCACCCCGATCGTGACTGGTCTGGATACCAACTCACACTTCATACATATTTTACACAACGGCGCCGCCTCGGTCCCTCTTCCACCCCCTTCCATCACCACGTCACCGGTCTGGGTCTCAGCACTGAAGTCCAACACACTGCTTAGGATGAGGGACTGAAAAGCCCCGGTGTCTCTCCGGATTCTCACTGGCTCTGGGGTTGACCCCTCCTTCACAGATACCAACCCGGTCAAAAGAAACTTCTCCCGTCCCCCCTGAAATCGGCTTTGCTCCTCCTCCTTCAGCGGCATTTCAGCCGGCTTCATACAGGCAGTCGTGGTTGTCGCCTCTCCCCTTCCTGTCTCTTTCTTTGGAGCTGGACGCTCAGATGCGATGTGACCAGCTTTCCACAATTATAACACGTGAAGCTGGGAAACTTCCGTCCAGTCTGCTTTTCCTCCTCCTTACGCTTTCCACTAGTCCCCGGCTTATTCTCGGACTTCGCCGGTGGGCTTTCTCCACCATCCCTACTCCCCCTCCGGTGGCTCTTACTTGGAGGAAATCTTACCTTGTGGGTTAAGGCATACTCGTCTGCTAACCTGGCAGTCGCGGACAGAGTTTCTGCCTCCTTCTCCTCCAAGAACGTCCTCATACCCTCAGGGACGCAGCTTTTAAACTGCTCAATCAGCATCAGCTGTTTCAGTTTATCAAAATCTCCATTGACTTCTTTCGAAATGCACCAGCGATCACAACATATTTGCAGCTCACGGGCAAACTCTGAATCGGTGCGGTCCCACGGCTTCCTCAAACTCTGGAACTTCTGTCGGTCTACCTCTGGCACCAACTCGTAACTCCTCAGTACAGCCCCTTTTACTCCACCATAATCTTTTCCCTCAACTACGGACAACGCCGAAAAGGCTTGCTGAGCCTTCCCCTTAAGAACACTCTGTAACAGAACAGGCCACTTCTCCTTCGGCCAGTTCTGATTCACAGCGATTTTCCCTAAATACAGAAAATACCTTCCGACATCCATCTCCTCGAATGGGGGTTCCAACGTAACCTGCTGGCTAACCTTGAACCCCGAACTGGGTCTATCACGTGGCCCCCTATCCAGCTCAACCTGTCTCTATCTTGTTTCCTTTCTTCCCGCGCTCTTTCCTTTTCCTCTTTCTCCCTCTCTCTCCCTCTGCCTTTCAGCCTCTTCTCTTTGCTTTGCGCTTTCTTCTCTCGGCCTTTCTACTTCCAGTTGTTTTACTCGGAACTCATATTCATACTTCATTTTCTCTGCCTGAAGCTGAACCTCAGCCTCAGTAAGCGCTTTCCCCTCAGCAAACGTTCTCAGCGCCTCCACATCGAATGTGCCCTCGCCCACACCATGTTGTGGTATCAACTGTTGAGCCTCAGCCTCAGTAAGCCCTTTCCCCTCAGCAAACGTTCTCAGCGCCTCCTCATCGAATGTGCCCTCGCCCACACCATGTTGTGGTATCAACTGTTGAACCTCAGCCTCAGTAAGCGCTTTCCCCTCAGCAAACGTTCTCAGCGCCTCCACATCGAATGTGCCCTCGCCCACACCATGTTGTGGTATCAACTGTTGAACCTCAGCCTCAGTAAGCGCTTTCCCCTCAGCAAACGTTCTCAGAGCCGCCACATCGAATGTGCCCTCGCCCACACCATGTTGTGCTGTCAACTGTTGAACCTCAGCCTCAGTAAGCGCTTTCCCCTCAGCAAACGTTCTCAGAGCCTCCTCATCGAATGTGCCCTCGCCCACATCATGTTGTGGTATCAACTGTTGAACCTCAGCCTCAGTAAGCGCTTTCCCCTCAGCAAACTTTCTCAGAGCCTCCACATCGAATGTGCCCTCGCCCACACCATGTTGTGCTGTCAACTGCTGAACCTGAGCCCTCTTCATGCGAGTGGTCACCTTCATCTTTAACTTCCCAACAATTCCCACCAGTACATCCCTCTTCGCCTAGTCCTGCCCCTCAGCGGCTGGATCCGCCACAATCTAATTAACCTCAAACTCCATTCCTGCTGCTTTTCCACACCAAATTAAATAAGGAATTTACCCCAATCAATTCAAACACCCACCAATTTGACGTTGAAATCCCGGACTGAGGCTCCAATTTGTCACGCACCCCGTGACCGGGTTACCGAACCAGAAGAAATGGAATTATACGTTATAGTCTGGTATTACTGTTATTAATAGTGCTTATTAGTAAACTAAGTAATACAGCACTATAAAATGCAAATATATGAAAGAGGTTAGCAATGATATATACAGAAGTGTGGAAATAGGAATCAAAACCAAGATCTTTCTAAGTCTAGGGGTAAATGAATATTTTTACGATAGAGCAGAATTCAGTTCAGTTCAGTTTAGTTCAGGTCGAGACAGTCGCTGGTGTACCTTTGGGGAGTGGGAGAGAGAGAGAGAGAGAGAGAGAGAGAGAGAGAGAGAGAGAGAGAGAGAGAGAGAGAGAGAGAGAGAGAGAGAGAGAGAGAGAGAGAGAGAGAATGCAGTTGCCGTCAAACCTTTCGCCATAATTTTAACTGTAGAGTTCTACCTGCATTTTAGTTCTCCGTCCTCTGGGAAACATGAAATATTATTCGCCTTACACTTAAATGAATAATGATTTCCGGCAGATTGACCTCGAAATAAATCCCTTCAGGCCCTCCATGATATCTGCATCTCTGCTCCATATTCGCTACATATGTTTTTTTCCTCTGGTGACCAACGTCGATAGAAGAGCACAGCATGAAAATTGCAAAATTACAAAATAAAATTGCTTGGATGATTAAGGGTTCGATTAAAGTGCAAACTCAGCAGAAGCTTTTCTTTACGCGGCAAGCTGATCTTTACAGAAAAGCATGTTGAGAACTGAGTCGATGTTGTTTCCCTGCCCTTCTTGCTGATAATGTGTTCTACTGCGCCATCTATAGGCAACATTGGGAACTGACTGGACAGAATAAGTTAATTTCAGACTTGTGAGAGTGTCTGTGAAAACCGGAGCCTGCGGCTTAATCCCGATGTTGTCTGGTCCATCTGCAACATAAATAGAGATTGTATGCTGTTTCTGTGATCGGTAATATTGAATGTAAACTAATGTAATGAGCTACCTGCATACCTGCAACTAACTTGCAGGAACATGTCTGCACTGTCGCTGCTGCAATGAATATTGACAGCAGCTCTATAATTTCCTGTGTCATTTCTGTTCAGACCGATTATGTTCAGACTAGGTTTTCCTGAAAATCGAGATATTGTCTCGGTTAGATGTTTACGAATCATGTTTTATCTGAATTGGGCCCTTAGCGTCACAGGGGAATACAATTGTATTGTTGTTTTTCTGAGAGTGCAATAGTTGATGTTTACATTGGCACAAGACACGGGCTCTGCCAGTAGAACTGAAAGAGGAATGGAATTATTCCTTTCTACTGCAGCCCGATTATATCAGCAGGGACTCTGTAGACCAAGTTACCATAGTGACCGACATATTAGCCTGAATGTCACAGGGATTGGAATTCATGAAAAGGAGTTCCCGGATACAAGTCTACGGAATCATGGAGAGGACACGTTTTATTTCGTCCGCCTCTTTTTTCCCTGCCTGCTTAATTTAGTTTGATTTAAGATTGGTTTGTTCAGTATGCCCAGCGGCTGAATTTCATTCACAAAGGGATCGATTCCTTAACTTCGCGAAGTCACGCCCGCCCTGCTCGGAGATCTGCACACTGAGAAACAGATTTCATTCTCAAAACCTCGGGAGCTTCCCTGAACAGTCGGTGGTGATTCTAAATGAAGCTGCCGGTGTGAAGAGAAGAGGTGGGCAATCCCGCTTACAAGCATGGGCACAGAACGTCCCTCGGTGACAGAAGCAGATAAACCGGCACGGTTCTCCATTGTTTTAACTGAAGCGTTAAAATGCTCTGGCAAGCTTGGGACGTTATTCGTTTTAGACTTAAATGCAGATTTGACATAAAGAAATCCGGGACCTTAACTTATTATTAAACCCCTTAAGAACCTTTAGTTTATCTGTAACACTGTTCCACCTTCCCTGATCCTGATAAACAGTTTTTCCCCTTGACGACTAAAGTAGACAGAATAGAAAAGTGTGTCAACAGCGCTGTCACTACTAAAATCGTAGTTTATAGTACATTTATGTCATTCCTGTGAACACGGGTTATGTTCAGATTAGCTTTTTTCTGAATACTGAGACTTCCTTTCATTATCCTGAATGGGTTTGTTATCATTTGTCTATGTTCGCCTTTGAAGAATTCTCTTGTTCGTCACAAGTGACTTCAACTTTTTTATCGATGACAGAAGGCTCTGCTCCTGCACTGTCCTGCTCTATTTTTTTCACCCGAGGGGAGTCAAGAGCAAAGTGACGTAATCATCAGATAAATGTTCGGCCTTTGAGAAACCAGAGGTCCATGCGCCAGTAATCAGCCGAGGATCAAAGGTGAGAGGGCCAGTAACTTTAAATTTCTGGGTAGGACTCTCTCCGAGAACCAGTCCTGGAGACCGCGTATAAATATAATTGCGAGGAAAGCGCGCCAACACTTTTAAACCCGCAGGAGCCTACCGAGTTTCGGCTTCTCATCAAGTACCTCGGCAAACCGCTGCAGATATGTCGAGTGAAGTGTAATGACGGCCTGCAGTAAGATATCGTCTGGGAAGAAGAGGCACAACTGGACACAGTGATAACTGACGCCGGTGGCAATACAGTGACGGCCGTACATCCATTGGCAAAGTAGGAAGAGCAACAGCACGGAAAGCAGGTGGCACAGTGTCACCACAAGGGGGCAGTGTCGGAATGCGGAGACAAGGTCAGAAAGGTCAAACCTTGAGTCTGATCTTGCACCTCGTCTCCTTTAGATGTACATTTTCTGAGGTGTTATCGTCGGCGTCTTCTGCCAATTAAGCACAGAAATCACGGGAATTCTCTACATGCACCAGCGATCATACGACCTCCACATGAACAGTTAGGACTCGTCGAAGATAAACTCCCAGCAAAGCAAGTACTGCACCTGGAACTGAGCGGAATTCTCTAAATCTCACACAAGGTACATGGCACTGACTCCGCATCTATCCTCAGCACACTAGCTATGTAATTACAAAAAAAAAAGAACTTACTTGAAACATCACTCCTTACTTCGAGCATGCGGCTGTGTTTGTCCAGGCGTGTTCTCGTTTAAGCCTGTTTCACAAAAGCCGGACCGCTCTAACAATTCACCACTCCAGCAATGGCCGTTCCAACAATGGAGCATATTTCTCAATGTGGCTGGCCAATTCAGAGAAGTCCCATCATTACTGTCATAACCGCCAGGTGGCGCAACGCGTCCTCAGTACATTAATAAGTTACATATGCATAAACTGTATAAAATATTTAGGTCAATAAACAGACGAATGAACGAATAAATTAATTAACTAATGAAAAAGTAAATGAACTAACAAATACAAAAGGAATTCTGAGGTCGCTAAGGTACTGATGGTAATGAATGGTACTGATGGTACTGACGGTGATCGCCCTTAACTATGGACCCGGTATTCCTGAGGAACCACCTTTTGAAGATTTTCTCGAGTATGAAGAGGCTTGCACTGTGATGAATGTGATTGTTGTTCACAAGCCTCTGCAATCTGTGTCGATCCTGTGCATTGTAGTCTGCACACCAGACGGTGATGGGAACAGTCAGAATACTCTCCGCCTTGCATGTGCGAACATTTCTCAGTTTTTGGTGACATACCCATACCAAATCTCTTCAAGCAATGTGGGTCGAAAGGGCTTTATTGTGCTGTCGGCATTCTCTGTTTCTATGCTTCTATCACTTGATGGAATACAGACGCTGACGTACCTTTCTTTGTGAATGTGTAACTATGAGAGGCCAATCAGAGATTCTCTCAGAAGGAGTTAAACCCACTCACCCTCACCACCGCCGACCCTTCAATGAGGACTGGTGTGTGATCTCCCGACTTCTCCTTCGCGGCGTTCACAGTCACTTCCTTGGTCCTGCTGTCTCTGTGTGCAAGATTATTGCGACGACAACACTCAGCCAGTCTACCTATCCCGGAGGAAAATAGTTTTGAGGGAAATTCCACATGATCTTTTAGAGGACGACACCAGCGTATCGAGAGCCGAATAGCCTTCTGCTTCTCCAGCGTTTTAAGTTGGTTCATTCTCCGCCTTCTCGCTCTGCGCTCCAGTCAGCTCCGGCTTTTCAGATAACGGGCTCCCGGGATCTCTCCTGGAGACCAGGAAATGAGGCTCAGTCTCCGAATGTAACAGAGACAGGCGCCGCTCTCTCGGGATCGCGTGGATGAAGTTCACTTTACTCTCTCTCTTTCTCTTCATGTCGGTGGGTGAGAGAAACTCTCTTTGAGACCATTATCGGATTCCACACAGCAGCAGATAGTAGTAGAACAGCACACAGGATTTGATATTCATTTGAGCAAAGTACAGACTCTCTGATCCAATCAGCGCTGCCGCTTGTGACGTCAGAATCCAGATATCTGACCCGCAAACCAGGAAGTGCGGCTCAGTCTCCGAGTGTAACAGAGATCGGCGCTGCTCTCTCGGGATGTCGGGACTGCCCTTCGCAGCTCTCGTTCTTTGTCTCCACATAACGGCGGGTGAGGATCGCTCTCTCCAACCACTGGTGCTGGTATAATCCACAGAACGACGGGAAGTTAGATGAATGAAGATGAGATTTTGATTATCTACCTTACTGATCTAAGAACAGATCCCTGGTATCTGTACAGATTGATTTAAGTGCAGTTCCCAAGTCTATCCGCGTCTGTCGCTTTTCCCTCATATGATTTTCTCTTTCTCAGGTGAGTCCCAGCAGTTTACTATTATCATTGAGCACAGCCAGATAAATGTCACCGCTGGAGGTGAGGCGCTTTTTTCAGTCCGGCCGTCGTCCAGCGTCAGCAGTGGAAGCTGGACTTTTAATGGGCTAACAGTCGCCCAGTGGATCGGTCAGACCGGGACTGTTGATAATTCCTACAAGTCGCGAGCCGAGATATTCACCTCCAACGGGTCGCTTCTGTTGAAGTCGGTGAACATGTCGGACAGCGGGGAATACCGTGTGTATATGGTTCCAACAAGTGGCTCCCAAACCTCAGCGACCATCACTCTGCGTGTCACTGGTAAGTGAGACAGACTCATGCGATCTCGGACCATAACTTTCATTTTATTCCTGTGGTGAAAGAATACAATACAACCTTTACGGTGGTCGCAGAACCTGGACTCCAGTGAACTCTGCCAGACCTGCTCTCGTACTGTTCAGTTCTCACTGTTGTGCGTGGCTGTGTATCGCCATTTCTGCTTGCAGGCTGCTCGCACTTGTCCGTGCTGTATTTTACTCTATTTACCCCTTCGGCCCATAAAGTTGTGCTAAACATAACAAACGCAACAATAAATAGTAAAACACAACAGCCACATGCCGGTTAAAATCAAGTTATTAGTGTCCAGTGCAAATTAAAAGTGTGCAAAAGCAGAGTCAGGTAGAGCAGCTATTTAGCAGTCTGACTGCCTGTGGGAGGAAGCTGTTTAGTCGCCTTGTGGTTTTCGGTTTGATGCTCCTGTAACGTGTACCTGATGGCAGAAGAACAAACAGCTCATGGAGAGGGTGTGAGGGGGTTTTTAATGATGTAACGTGTCTTCTGGAGGCATCGACGTTGAAAGAGGTCTTGGAAGAAAGTAGGGAGACCCCAATAACCTTCTCTGCTCCCCTAACCACCCTCTGCAAGGCTTTTTTGTCGGCAGCACTGCAGCTGGAGTCCCAGGCTGTGATGCAAAAGGTCAGCACACTCTCAACCACGCCTCTGTAGAATGTAGTTAAGATGTTAGTGGGGAGTGGTGCTTATTTAAGCTTCCTCAGAAAGTTCAATCTCTGCTGGGCTCCTTTCACAATCCCAGTGGTGTTCCTGGACTGGGTGAGATTGTCCGAGATCTGCACCCCAAGAAATTGGATGTTTTCCACTCTAACCACTGTCTAGCCGCTGATGCTGAGGGGTGTGCGCTCCTTATTTTTTTAATACTCTGTACATTGAGATATAACAATTTGAGTTCTGTACTTGCTATCCTTTTATATTCTGCGTCACGAATGGGAACCGGATTGCTCCTGAGCTGACTGTATTTCAATGCAAGAAGTATCGAAGGAAAGGCGGACAATGGCGATGAAGATGAGGTAGCTGGTTTGCAAACAGAGGCAGTGTGTTGTGAGGGGAACCTGCTGACAGGGCAAAATTGCAGCCAACAGGATGAGTTACAATCTGAAGGGTGGGAAAAATCGAAAAGGGCAAATACAGGACTGGAGGTGTGATATTTGAGTGCGTGCAGTACACGTACTAAGGAAGATGAGCTTGCAGCACAGTTACAGATTGGCAGGTATGATGTTGTTGGCATCGCTCAATCATGGCCGAAAGAAGACTATAGGTGGGAGCTTAATGTCCATGGATACACATTGTTTCGAAAGGACAGGCAGGTAGGCAAGGAGGGGGGCGTGATATTGTTGGTCAAAATTTGAAATCAAATCCTCAAGAGAGGAGACATTGAAAATAGAAAACCTACAGCACAATACAGTCTCTACGGCCCACAAAGTTGTGCCCAACATGTCCTGACCTTAGGACTACCTAGCCTTACCCATAGCCCTCTATTTTTCTTAGCTCCATGTACCTATCAAAAAGTCTCTTAAAAGACCCTATCGTATCCGACTCCACCACCGTTGCCGGCAGCCCGTTCCACGCACTCACCACTCTCTGAGTAAAGCACTTATCCCTGACATCTCCTCTGAACCTACTGCCCAGCACTTTAAACCTGTGTCCTCTTGTGGCAACCATGTCAGCCCTGGGAAAAAGCCTCTGACTATCCACACGATCAATGCCTCTCATCATCTTGTCCACCCCTACCAGATCAGCTCTCATACTTCGTCGCTCCAAGAAGAAACGGTCGAGTTCGCTCAATCATGTTTTCATAAGGTATGCTCCCCAATCCAACCTCTAAATCCCCCCTGCACCCTTTCTATGGCTTCCACATCCTTCCTGTAGTGAGTCGACCAGAATATTGACAACATTCTGTAGTCTTATCTCTGATCTGTGCGTCTGTAGTATTTAGTTTTAAACAGAATATATCTCCTTGGAGGCATCATTTCAGCACAGTACGTTTCACGTGATTCATGATCTGTGGTATTTTTACAGAAGCCGTATCCAGGCCCAACACCACATCGTATGACACTGACTCGGTAGAACACAATGACACAGTTAGATTGGAGTGCACGGCAAGAGGGGAACATGCTTATTATTCGCTGTTAATGAAAAGCAAAACAGTTAGTAATAACGTTAGGATGACCGTGAGCAGCACATCGTCTGAAAGTTTACCGCCAGTATCACTGTATTAGCCCATGTTTCAAACACTGATTATATTTTAAATGGGGAAAAAACAACAAAAAGGAATGATGTGCAAAGGGACTTGGCAGTCCTTTGTGCAGGATTGTCTGAAGGTTAATTTACTGGTTGAGTCTGTTGTGAGGAAGGTAAATGCGAGGTTAGCGTTCATTTCAAGAGGACAAGAATATGAAAGTAAGCATATAATATTGAAAATTTATGAAGAACTGGTGAATCCTCACTGTAGTATTGTGAGCTGTTTTGGAGAGGGTTCAAAGAGGGTTCACGGAAATGATTCCGGGATTGAACGACTTGTCATAGGATGTGCCTCTGATGTCTCTGGGCCTGTATTCACTGGAATCCAGAAGAGTAAAGGGTGACGTCATTGAAACCTGTCGAATGCTGAAAGGCTTTAATATAGTGGATGTGCAGAAGAGCTTTCCTTTGATGGGAGAATCAAAGACCAGAGGACGCAGATAGAGTGGATGTGGAGAAGATGTTTCCTATAGTGGGGGAGAGTAGGACTAGAGGACAGAGATAGAGTGGATGTGGACTGGATGTTTCCTGTAGTGAGGGAGTCTACGACCAGAGGACACAGATAGTGTGGAGTGGAGTGGATGTTTCCTATAGTGGGGGTGTCTGGGACCAGAGGACACAGATAGAGTGGATGTGGAGAGGATGTTTCCTATCGTGGGGGAGTCTAGGACCAGAGGACACAGATAGAGTGGATGTGGGCAGAATGTTGCCTGCAGTGGGGGAGTCTAGGACCAGAACACACAAATAGAGTGGATATGGAGAGGATGCTTCCATATTGGGGGAGTCTAGGGCCAGAGAACACAGATAGCGTGGATGTGGAGAGGATGTTTCTTGTAGTGGGGGAGTCTATAGACAATAAACAATACACAATAGATAATAGGTGTAGAAGTAGTCCATTCGGCCCTTCCAGCCTGCACCGCCATTTTGAGACTATGGCTCATCATCGACTATTAACACCCGGTTCCTGCCTGGTCCCCATATCCCTTGATTCCCCTCTCCATAAAATACTTATCTTGCTCCTTCTTGAAAGCATCCAGAGAATTGGACTCCACTGCCTTCCGAGGCAATACATTCCAGACCCCCACAACTCTCTGGGAGAAGAAGTTTTTCCTTAAATCTGTCCTAAATGGCCTACCCCTAATTCTTAAACCATGCCCTCTGGTACTGGACTCTCCCAGCATCTGGAACATATTTCCTGCCTCTATCTTGTCCAATCCCTTAATAATCGTATATGTTGCAATCAGATGCCCTCTCAATCTCCTTAATTCCAGCGTGTACAAGCCCAGTCTCTCTGCGTAAGACAGTCCTGACATCCCAGGATTTAACCTTGTGCATCTACGCTGCACTTCCTCTGCAGCCAGGATATCCTTCCTTAAGCCAAGAGACCAAAACTGCACACAATACTCCAGGTGTGGTCTCTCCAAGGCCCTGTACAAATGCAAGAGGATTTCCTTGCTATTGTACTCAATTCCCTTTGTAATAAAGACCAACATTATATTAGCCTTCTTCACTGTCTGCTGCACTTGCTCACTCACCTTCAGTGACGGATGAACAAGGACTCCGAGATCTCTTTGTATTTCTCCCTTACCCAACTTTACACCGTTCAGATAATAATCTGCCTTCCTGTTCTTACCCCCAAAGTGGATAACCTCACACTTATTCACATTAAATGCCATCTGCCAAGTATCTGCCCACTCACCCAGCCTATCCAAGTCACCCTGAATGCTCCTAACATCCTCATCACATGTCACACTGCCACCCAGCTTAGTATCATCAGCAAACGTGCTGATGTTATTCTCATTGCCTTCATCTAAATCGTTGACGTAAATCGGAAACAATTGTGGTCCCAATACCGAGCCCTGTGGCACCCGACTTGTCACCATCTGCCACTCCGAGAAATACCCATTCACTGCTACCCTTTGCTTTCTATCTGCAAACTAGTTTTCTACCCATGTCAATGTCTTCCCCCAAATGCCATGAGCTTTGATTTTACCCACCAATATCCTATGTGGGACCTTATCAAATGCCTTCTGAAAATCGAGGTACACTACATCCACTGGATCTCCCCCGTCTAACTTCCTGGTTACATCCTCGAAAAACTACAACAGATTAGTCAAGCATGAATTACCCTTGGTAAATCCATGTTGGCTCGGCCCAATCCTATCACTGCTATCTAGATATGCCACTATTTCATCCTTAATAATGGACTCTAGCATCTTCCCCACCACCGATATCAGGCTGACAGGTCGATAGTACTCTGCTTTCTCCCTCTGCTCTAGGACCAGAGGACACAGACAGAGTGGATGTGGAGTGGATGTTTCCTGTAGTGGGGGTGTCTAGGACCAGAGGACACAGAGAGAGTGGATGTGTAGAGGATGATTCCTATAGTGGGGGAGTCTAGGACCAGACAACACAGATAGAGTGGATGTGGAGAGGATGTTTCCTACAGTGGGGGAGTCCAGGACCAGAGGACACAGATACAGTGGATGTGGAGAGGATGTTTCCTGTAGTGGGGGAGTCTAGGACCAGAGGACACAGACAGAGTGGATGTGGAGAGGATGTTTCCTATAGTGGGGGAGTCCAGGACCTGAGGACACAGATAGAGTGGATGTGGAGAGGATGTTTACTATAGTGGGGGAGTCTAGGACCAGAGGACTCAGATAGAGTGGATGTGGAGAGGATGTTTCCTGTAGTGGGAGAGTCTAGGACCAGAGGATACAGATAGCGTGGATGTGGAGAGGATGTTTCCTGTAGTGGGGGAGTCTCGGACCAGAGGACACAGATCGAGTGGATGTGGAGAGGATGTTTCCTATAGTGGGGGAGTCTAGGACCAGGGGACACAGATAGAGTGGATGTGGAGAGGATGTTTCCTATAGTGGGGGAGTCTAGGACCAGAGGACACAGATAGAGTGGATGTGGAGAGGATGTTTCCTGTAGTGCGGGAGTCTAGGACCAGAGGACACAAATAGAGTGGATGTGGAGAGGATGTTTCCTTTAGTGGGGGAGTCTAGGACCAGAGGACACAGATAGCGTGGATGTGGAGAGGATGTTTCCTGTAGTGGGGGAGTCTCGGACCAGAGGACACAGATCGAGTGGATGTGGAGAGGATGTTTCCTATAGTGGGGGAGTCTAGGACCAGAGGACACAGATAGCGTGGATGTGGAGAGGATGTTTCCTGTAGTGGGGGAGTCTCGGACCAGAGGACACAGATCGAGTGGATGTTGAGAGGATGTTTCCTATAGTGGGGGAGTCTAGGACCAGGGGACACAGATAGAGTGGATGTGGAGAGGATGTTTCCTATAGTGGGGGAGTCTAGGACCAGAGGACACAGATAGAGTGGATGTGGAGAGGATGTTTCCTGTAGTGCGGGAGTCTAGGACCAGAGGACACAGATCGAGTGGATGTGGAGAGGATGTTTCCTATAGTGGGGGAGTCTAGGACCAGGGGACACAGATAGAGTGGATGTGGAGAGGATGTTTCCTATATTGGGGGAGTCTAGGACCAGAGGACACAGATAGAGTGGATGTGGAGAGGATGTTTCCTGTAGTGCGGGAGTCTAGGACCAGAGGACACAAATAGAGTGGATGTGGAGAGGATGTTTCCTTTAGTGGGGGAGTCTAGGACCAGAGGACACAGATACAGTCGATGTGAAGAGGATGTTTCCTATAGTGGGGGAGTCTAGGACCAGAGGACACAGATAGAGTGGATGTGGAGAGGATGTTTCCTATAGTGGGGGAGTCTAGGACCAGAGGACACAGATAGAGTGGATGTGGAGAGGATGATTCCTATCGTGGGGGAGTCTAGGACCAGAGGACACAGATAGAGTGGATGTGGAGAGGATGTTTCCTATAGTGGGGGAGTCTAGGACCAGAGGACACAGATATAGTGGATTTGGAGAGGATGTTTCCTGTAGTGCGGGAGTCTAGGACCAGAGGACACAAATAGGGTGGATGTGGAGAGGATATTTCCTGTAGTGGGGGAGTCTAGGACCAGGGGACACAGATAGAGTGGATGTGGAGAGGATGTTTCCTATAGTGGGGTGTCTAGGACCAGAGGACACAGATAGCGTGGATGTGGAGAGGATGTTTCCTGTGGTGGGAAAGTCAATGACAAGATGACACAGCTAAAAATAGAGAGGCTTCCTTTTAGAACGGAGCTGAAAAGGTGTTTCTTCAGAAGAGGCGGTGAATACTTGGAAGTGTTTGCCACAAGCGGCGGTGGAGGCTACGTCTTTATGTATATTTAACACAGAGGTTAACAGTTTCTGGACACCTCAGGGCATCAGGAGATACGGGGGGAAGGCACGAGATTCGGAGCAGCCATGACGAAATGGCGGCGCAGGCGCAATAGACCAAATGGCCGGAATCTGCCCCTCTTCTTTCAGAATCAAAATCAGTTTTAATATCACCAGCATTGGTCGTAAAATTACTTGTTTTCTTTTTTACTGCAGCTTGCAGTGCATTATTCAGTAAACAAACTATAATTTACGCATTAAAAAACTTTGCCCATCTAACCTGTGGATGAACGCTCCCACATCAGGTCAGACATTCCAGAGGTCTGATGCCCGATTCCTCTGAATATGTTTCGCAGAGCAGTCTGTATCCTTTACTCAATGCTCTGACTTATAAAGGCCAGCATACCAAAAGCTTTCTTCACCACCCTATTCACATGAGATTCCACCCTCAGGGAGCTGTGCCCCGTTATTCCTAAATCACTCTGTTCTACTTCATTCCTCAATGCCCTACCATTTATCATGTATGTCCTATTTGGATTATTCCTACCAAAATGTAGCACCTCACACTTATCAGCAATACACTCCATCTGCCATCTTTCAGCCACTCTTCTAACTGGCATAAATCTCTCTGCAAGCTTTGAAAACCTACTTCATTATCGACAACGCCACCTATCTTAGTTTCATCTGCATACTTATTAATCCAATTTACCACCCCATCATCCAGATCATTAATGTATATGACAAACAACATTGGAACCAATACAGATTCCTGAGGCACACCACTAGTCCGTCAATCAACGGTGGCAGTCTGTTCCTTAACCTGAAGCCATGTCCACGTTTACTGAGCAGTGGTGACTGGAGAAGAGGCGTTGGCAGTCCACTCTGTCTATTCCTCTTAATATCTTGTACACCTCTATCATGTCTCCTCTCATCCGCCTTCTCTCCAAAGAATAAATCACGAGCTCCCTTAATCTCTGATCATAATCCATACTCTCTAAACCAGGCAGCGTCCTGGTAAATCTCCTCTGTTCCCTTTCAAATGCTTCCACATGCTTCCTATACTGAGGCGAACAGAAATGGACTCAGTACTCTAAATGTGGCCTAACTAAAGTTTTGTAGAGCTGCATCATTACATCACGTCTCTTAAAATCTATCCCTCGACTTATGAAAGCAAACAACCCATAAGCTATCTTAAATACCCTATCTACCTGTGAGTCAACTTTCAGGGATCTGTGGACATGTACCCCCAGATCCCTCTGCTCCTCCACACTACCAAGTAAACTGCAATTTACTTTCTACTCTGCTTTGGAGTTTGTCCTTCCAAAGTGTACCACATCACACTTCTCCGGGTTGAACTCCCATCTGCCACTTCTCAGCCCACTTCTGCATCCTATCAATGTCTCTTGCAATCTTTGACAATCTTCTACACTATCTACAACATCACCAACATTTCTGTCGTCTGCAAACTTGCCAGACCACCCTTCTAACCCCACATCCAGGTCATTAATAAAAATCACAAAATGTAGAGGTCCAAGAACAGATCGTTGTGGGACACCACTAGTCACAACCCTCCAATCCGAATGTACTCCCTCCACCATGACTCTCTGCCTTCTGCAGGCAAGCCAATTCTGAATCCACCGGGCTAAACCTCCCTAGATCCCATGCCTTCTGACTTTCTGAATGAGCCTACCGTGCGGAACCTTGTCAATTGCATTACTAAAGTCCATGTAGATCACATCCACTGCACTACCCTCATCTATATGCCTGGTCACCTCCACAAAGAACTCTATAATGTTTGTTAGGCACGACCTGCCCTTCACAAAACCATGCTGACTGTCCCTGATCAGACCATGATTCTCCAGATGACCATAGATCATATCTCTAAGAACCTTTTCCAACAGCTTTCCCACCACAGACGTGAGGCTCACTGGTCTATAATTACCTGGACTATCCCTACTACCTTTTTTGAACAAGGGGACAACATTCGCCTCCCTCCAATCCTCCGGTACGATTCCCGTGGACAACGAGGACATAACGATTCTAGCCAGAGTTTCAGCAATCTCTTCCCTTGCCTCGTGGAGCAGCCTGGGGAATATACCGTCAGGACCCAGGGACTTATCCGTCCTAAAGTATTTTAACAACTCCAACACCACCTCTCCCTTAATATCAATTGGCTGCAGAACATCAACCTCACTCATATTGTCCTCACCGTCACCAAGTTCCCTCTCATTGCTGAATACCGAACAGAAGTATTCATTGAGAACCTCGCTCACTTCCACAGCCTCCAGGCACATCTTCCTACTTTTAACTCTAATTGGTCCTACCTTCACACCTGTCATCCTTTTGTTCTTCACATAATTGAAGAATGCCTTGGGGTTTTCCTTTACCCTACTCGCCAAGGCCTTCTCATGCCCCCTTCTTGCTCTTCGCAGCCCCTTCTTAAGCTCCTTTCTTGCTACCCTATATTCCTCAATAGACCCATCTGATCCTTGCTTCCTAAACCGCGTGTATGCTGCCTTCTTCCACCTGACTAGATTTCCACTTCACTTATCACACATGGTTCCTTCACCCTACCATTCTTTATCTTCCTCACTGGGACAAATTTATCCGTGACTTCCTGCAAGAGATCCTTAAACATCGACCACATGTCCATAGTACATTTCCCTGCAAAAACATCATCCCAATTCACACACGCAATTTCTAGCCTTATAATTTGCCCTTCCCCAATGAAAAATTTTCCTATCCTCACTGATTCGATCCATTTCCATCATAATGCTAAAGATCAGGGAGCGGTGATCACTGTCCCCCAGATGCTCACCCACTGACAGATCTGTGACCTGACCCGGTTCGTTACCTAATATTAGATCTAGTATGGCAGTCCCCCTAGTAGGTCTTTCAACATATTGTGACAGGAATCCATCCTGGACACACTTAACAAACTCTGCCCGATCTAAACCCTTGGAACTAATCAAGTGTCAATCAATATTAGGGAAATTAAAGACGCCCATGATAACAACACTGTTATTTTTTGGCCCTTTCCAAAATCTGCCTCTCAATCTGCTCCTCGGTATCCCTGTTGCTACCGTGGGGTGGGGGCGGGGGCTATAAAATAGCCACAGTAGAGTAACTGCTCCCTTCCTGTTCCTGCCTTCCACGCATACTGACTCAAAAGAGGATCCTGCTACATTGCCCACGCTTTCTGCAGCTGTAATAGTATCTCTGACCAGTAATGCCACCCCTCCTCCCCTTTCCCCCCTCTCTATCCTTTTAAAGCACTGAAATCCAGGAATATCGAGAATCCATTCCTTCCCTGCACCCAGCCAAATCTCCCTGATGGCTGCTACATCATACTTTCATGTATGTATCCAAACTCTCAGTTTATCACCTTCGTTCCTGATGCTTCTTGCATTAAAGTACGCACGCTTTAGCCCTTCTACCTTTCCACCTTTATACCCTTTATTCTGATGCTCTTTCCTCAAAACCTCTCTACATGTTCGATCTGTCTTTACTCCATGCACTTCTTTCACTGCTCTATCGCTCCGGGTCCCATTCCCTTTGCAAATTAGTTTAAATCCTCCCGAACCATGCTAGCAAACCTACCCGCAAGGATAGTGCTCGCCCTTGAGTTCAGGGGCAACCCTTCCAATCTGTGCAGGTCCCAACTTCCCCAGAAGAGACCCGGAATTGTCCAAAAATCTAAAATCCTGCCCCATGCGCCGACTCCTCAGCCACGCATTCAACTGCCATCTCCCCCAATTCTTACCATCACCATCACGTAGCACTGACAGCAATCCTGAGAACGCCAACCTTGAGGTCCTGTTCTTTAGCCTTCTGCCTTGTTCCCGAAACTCACCCTTCAGGACCTCTTCCCTCTTCCTGCCTATGTCGTTGGTCCCAACATGTATCACCACTTCTGGTTGCTTTCTCTCTCGTACCAGGATGTCATGTACCCGGTCAGACACATCCGGGACACTGGCACCCGGGAGGCAACAAACCATGCGTGTTTCCTTCTCACGTCCACAAAATCTCCTCTCTGCCCCCCTGACTATAGAGTCTCCAATGGCGACAGCTCTCCTCCTCCGGAAAAGGAAAACATGAAAACTTGGCGACTTGACTGCGTTTATAGATGGTGCCGGTGAAGGGTTTCCTTCTCACGACCACAAAATCTCCTGTCTGCCCCCCTGACTTTAGAGTCTCCAATGACGACAGCTCTCCTCCTCTCCGGAAGAGGAAAACATGAAAACTTGGCGACTTGACCGCGTTTATAGATGGTGCCGGTGAAGGGTTTCCTTCTCACGACCACAAAATCTCCTGTCTGCCCCCCTGACTTTAGAGTCTCCAATGACGACAGCTCTCCTCCTCTCCGGAAGAGGAAAACATGAAAACTTGGCGACTTGACCGCGTTTATAGATGGTGCCGCTGTAGCGAGGCAGCTTGCTGATGGCGGCCAAAAACAAAATAAACTAACTACGCTTTTAAAGACCCTCACTCTGGAGCACGATCATTGCAGACATCACCCTGCAATTTCCCTTTTGAACCGCCTGTGCGACCCGGTATTTTTACGGTGTTCTGGCCCTTCCAGCGAAATGGAGTTTCCGAGGGGCAGTCCGGTCGCGCATTCATATGAAATGTACTTTGAACCTTGACCTCTGGACTGGGCTTGTGCACAGGGGTCAGAGGTGAGTTGCCGGTGGAGCGGGTGCTTTCTGGAAGTCTGTTCACAGTGCTCTCCCGTGCACTCTCTTCTGACATACCGGCCTGCGGTATTATATTATGTATATGAGCTCGATGAAGAGGGGATGCGGGTGGGTTAGGAAGATTATGGTTGACAGGAAGTTTGGTGGAGATCTGGGCAATGTTAAAGATGGACAGTAAAATATTTGTACGACAGTACAATTTTCCGTAGATTCTACCTGGCCCGCTGAGTTACTCCAGCATTTTATGATATGAGGAAATTGCAGCTACTGTTTCTATTCTCACCCCTGTTCTGCAAGCAGTCTTTGCATTTGCGTGAGACGCAGCGAGAAAACAACTATATCCATCAAATCAGAATGTCCTGCGTACGGGACGGGGTCAGACACAATTTTTCCCTGTTTGGCTGTTTCTGACCCCTCTGGTATTTTACTGGTTCATCAATTAATAATTTGGACAACGCCTCATACCTGTTGACTTATCGCTGAGTGACAGCGGCATTGATCCTCGTGAGGCGTTTAACAAAGTAATCATACGATCCAGCTCAACTACACGGAACTATTTCTTCTTCGGTACAGTATGTATTATCCCGAGAGTTGGTCGGAAAGTGTCGGAGTTGTGTGTCTAAAACAGAGACTTCGTTTTTATTTGAATTATCAGCATCTGGTGAGGTGAAGTCCGCTGCTGACTGAGGTATTCTGATCCGCGTTACTGCAGTTTTGGGTTTGCAATACATGCTTTTAAGATGAACCCCACTTTATATTTGTTCGGTTATGTGAGATAGCAATTTCCATTGGCTCCATAACATGGACACTGAAACTGAACTTTGCATCATTTCAGTAACGATAGCTTATCTGGGTGATATTACAAACTGTTGTCAGCAATTCTCCTCTGTGCCTACCAGTGATTATGCGTCACCTTTCTAATTGCCAAGTGACCCTTGCCTGAAGTGAATTATTTCCTTCTTCTGCCTTCGCCAGATCCATTTATTTGATATTTCTCTGGGGTCTGTTTTTGAAATGTGACATTTCGAAACACCATGGAGTCACAGGCTGAAACAGCGAGGAAATATTCCCTTCGGCCCATCATGTCCATGCCGACCCGTGCATCTGCTTGATATTCGCAGTTGCTCCGTTCTGTCAATAACACTCCAAACCATTCCGTTCCAAATGTTTATCCATGTTCGCCTTAAATGTAGCAATTGTGTCCACCTCGACACTTCCTCAGGCCGCTCGTTCCAGGTACTTATTACCTTCTGTGATTCGCGCCTTTTGACCCCTTTTAAATCTCCCCCTCTTATCGTGTATCGTTGTCCGCTAACTCAGGTGAACTTGTCATGTGGAACCTTTTTAAAGGCCTTACTGAAGATCATGTAGGCAAAATCCATTGTTCCAGCTAAACCGACCCCCAGCAAATCCAAATGTTTTTTCAGACGCGCAGATTACCACACTGACCATTCGCGATCAAGCCTAGACTATCAGAATGTTGGCAGACCTCGTCTCCTGCAGGACGCCCATTCAGAACAGAGATGCGATTTTTTTTTAGCCAGAGGGTGGTGAATCTATCTGAGTAGCTCGGGCATCAAAGGGTTTGGTGGGAAGGCGGGGGAATGGGACTAAATGGGAGATTGGATCACTTCATGAAATGGCAGAGCACACCCGATGGGCCAAATGGCCGACTGCTTCTCCTCAGTCTTATGGTCTTAGGAATCCCAAAATACTGTTCCTGTAACTGAAAGCACGCTCTCCGGCCTGGGATTCACAGCTTGTACTTACCCCTCGTTGTGATAAATGGAACACAATTACCCAATGTCCAATCTTTGGAACATTTCCCCGTAACGTACATCTGCTTCAAGATCTCACAATGATCACAATTCTTTCATTTTTAAGATAGCAATGAATGAGTTTCGCTGCCGACATTGCGGGGAAAATTAAATTTGATCAGTGTAAATTACGACTCCGTTAGACGGGAACCGGGGAGAGTTGTTGGAAACAGCTGACTTTAGGGAACCCACAGCTCCATGTGGAAGGCCTGAATCACCAGCTTCACAGTCCACAATAGACAGTACGCTTGTTCCAGTAAAAGGACGGACAAGCGCCTGACTATCAGACCTCTTTAAGTTATCAGATGGCAATGATTTTACCCAGGAGATAAAATGTAAGGATCAGGAGGCTGAAGTAAATTATGATTCTTGATTATTTAATAGCTTAAAAAATAAACTGCCAGAGAACTCAAAATGAAGCTGGTAGTATTGACTCTCCCGAAGTACAACTAAGTGGATAAATCCCCACATCAGGGGTAAGTTTTTTACACAGAAGGTTGTGAGTGCCTGTAATAACTTGCCAGGGATGCCGGTGGAGGCTACAATATTAGGGGTATTTAAGACCCTGTTGGACAGGCACATGGATGAAAGAAAAAATAGAGGGTTATGGGGTAGTGTGGGTTTAGTAATATTTTATGGATTATATGGGTCAGCACAACATGGAGGGCTGAACGGCCTATACTGTGCAGTGGTGTTCTATGATTCTGTGGTTTTATGGTCAGGAACTGCCACAGGGAGTGCAGGTGGTGCGTATAAATGTGATGTTTTAGAAATCATTTAGACAGTAGAAGAAGATAACAGTTTGTACATGGTCCAGTCTTAGGCAAATGAAAATAGTTCAGGGAGAGATCTTTGTCAGCATGAAGGAAATCGGCCGAAGGGCCTCTGATATGATCGATGACGATAGGGATAGGCCTGAATGGGGACAATTCCAAATTACCGTCTCTGAGTGGGCGGAGAATGAAGGATGAAATGATATGTCTCAGGTCCAGTGTTTTCATCTCAAACTTATGTCCATCAAGTGGAATTATTGTTTAATGTTTATTTATTATGGAATAATAAATGTTTGATCTCAGTTTCAGATACGGAACGGAATCCATAAAATTCCAGATTAAATTCCTGAGCTGTGCACTAACCTATCCCCTCTGTTTTAACAGAACCTGTTTCCAATGTCACTGTAACATCTAACGCCACCATGCTGATTGAGTACAGCGACACCGTCAGACTAACCTGCTCCGCAACAGGCACGGATGTCTCTTACCTGTGGCTTGAGGAGAACAGCGTGATCATTCCCGGTGGCAGGTTTGAGCTGAGTGCCGATCACAGCACACTCACTGTTTCTGGAGTGCTCCGGTCAGACGGAAATTTCACCTGTAGAGCAAGCAACTTGATTAACGAAATCACAAGCGACCCGTTGTGTCTCGATGTCTACTGTAAGTGCCCCGAGTCTCCTGTAGTTACACACGATATTACAAGTCCTGCTGAATACAGGGTTCCGAGTGAGTGGGATTATTTCAGTGAACGGTACCCTAGAAATAAACCACTATAGCCGAGCACCGAAGTAACTGAGCAGTAGATTGGGAGACGAATCCGCGCCTCTCTCGGGCGCTGGTGAATTCAAATTGAAATTTGGAACTTCCACCCTGAAATCCGAGTCGAATTCCGGCGACGACATCGTTCCCACAGAGTCGGTTCACTTCTGGACTTCAGGTGTAAGAATTGTGCCGGACAAACTGGGATGTCCTGCATGTCTCTTCACACAGAGCAATGCGTTTTGAGCTTTTCCAGTCACCACAGTTCAAAGGCAATTGTGATGTACCTGAGATTTGGGTGGGTGGACAACTCGTAAGCACAAAGCAGGACTTGCAATATCATTCGACTAGACTGGCCGGGGTGCATTGATATCGCGTCTGCCTTTTGGTCTCCACGGAGTTCTGACTATCACTTCAACTCTATCCATTCAAAACAAATTTGTCTCTTCAGAATTCTAATCTTGCTTTGATTCTGGGTCAATGCAATTGAATCTGACCCGTATTTGGAACAATGGGTGCAAATTGGTGTTTTTCAGACAAATGGTTTGAAATGGACCATTGAAATTCCAGCGCTGTCTAAGGCCGTTGAGAAACTTTGATAACAAATTCCATTCCCTGGAAGCGAAGTGAGGTTCAGAGCTGAAACCGCCCGCAGTCCTTTACGGCCCCGCTAACCCTCTGACAAATGCCCACAGCTACGAGTAGGCGGGGGCACATTGCTTCTGTGCACCTGTTGATGTGGGAGGTTATAGCTTTTAGGTCGGGATAAACATCACATTGTGCAGTGGTGTTCCGGCGACTGTCTTCACAGATAGAGACTGAACAGAGAATATTGAATCTGAAAATGGGCCCGAACATAAAAGCTGTCATTGGTGAGTTCCTTTGTTTCCACACAAGGTCAGTGACGTCACAGTATGGTGTAAGCCCCACGTGACATTCTGCCCGAGCCCTGATCACATTAGTTATTGCATCCACACTCCAAGCTGCCTTACCGCGGAGAGACGCTGGGTATATTGTTCAGGAAAGGTTTCCTTAATTCTTTCCCACAAACCACACCCCTGGAGAAGTAACTAAACGATCCGCTCTCCTGCGCTATTTACCGCGGGAGGCTTCCAGACGAATGCACTCGCCGGTGTGTAGGACACTTCCACTGGTGATGGGCTGCTCCTCCTCTCTGCGCTTCCTGTGTGATTTGTTGCAAGCCGTTTTGTGTGTTTGTTTTAGACGGACCGGACCTTCCACACATCATCACTCAGCCGGACTCCCCTTTTCACGTTGCCGGAAGCACCGTACGATCAACATGTTTCTCCGAGTCCCGTCCAAACGCTGAATTGAATTGGCAACTGAACGGTGCCCATCTGCAAAGTGGGCAGGAGGTCGTCCTCGACAGCATCTCTGTGAGCCACACTGGAGAGTATACGTGTGAGGCCTATAACAGGGTCACAAAAAGGATCAATGCCTCAACCACGGAAATCAATGTGTTCGGTAGGTAATACGTACCTCCCTTTGTTGAGGTCCTATAATCAATGGTGTTGGTGGAGACAGGACCGTGTAATCCAACTAAATGCCTGAACCCGATTAGAATACTGACTAACGATATCAATCCACAACGTTGCATGTTGATGAATAAGAGTATTGATGAAAATGGAAAGCGGAATTGTTTTCACTTTACAAATGTTCACTTGCTGCAGTTGAGAGCACAAGACTGTAAGACTCAGGAAGGAGATTTAGACCATTTGGCCAATGGAGTCCGCTCCGCCATTTCATCATGGCTGATCCAATATTCCTCGCAGTCCCGATCACAGCCGTTTCCGCATATTCCTCATGCCCTGACCAATCGAGAATCTATCATCCTCGGCTGTAAACTTACATAACGATACTCCCTCTACAGCTGCCTCTGGAACATAATTGCCAGATTCGCCACGTTCTATCGATATAAATTCATTTCGCCTCCCTTCTGAAAGGATACCACTCTATTCAGTGTCCCTGGCAGTGTTCCCATTCAATTAAACCTGCCCAACCCCTCTCTGGTGCTTTTCTAATACCCTTTCACCCAGTGAAACACTGGTGCATCCGACTTCAGCTTCTCCTTCTCAACTTTCAGGATGAATTCAATCATTTCATGAGATCACTCACCCCGACGTTCTTTGTCCTTTTAATTCAATTCCGACTCATTGCACTGTACCCAATCCAGAGCAGCCGACGTCTTACCGATATCTGTCTGCACAGCATCTCCACGGACCCTTCAAACAGTCTGGTTCCACCCCCTCCCCCGCCCCCGGAACTCCAGTTTAGACCCTACCGAGCAGCAACAATAAACCTACCCGCAAGGACATTCATGACTCTCGAGTTCAGGAGCAAACCGTCCCTCCGGTACCGCTCGCAACTTCCCTGGAAGAGAGACCAGTGATCAAAATTGGCATATCCTCCATCTTACGCTAACACCTTAACCACGTATTATGTACGAAATCATGCTGGCTCTGACTTCAACAGCACAAGGCACGAATAGCTTATTTTCACCAGCTCGACGGGACAATTAAACTGTAGCCAAGTGCAATTCCGTTTTATTCAGCTTCGATGTGTAATGTACATTCTTGATGCAGGCAAAATTAGCATTGGGTAACCTCTGGATGGGGAATATATTTCTCACAGACCCCTTGGGTAACGGCAGTAAAACTTTAAACTCAGTGCCGGTGTTTAGTTAAACTGGAATCTGAATTGATATCGAAACACATCGGGATAACAGCGAGGACTGGCGATGATATTGAGTTAGAGGCATCCAAATATTATGTAAATTTTGTAGCTGAAAGTAACGGCATTTTAATTGTATTTACAGAGCCAGTGACCGGGGTTGCCGTGGTGACCAATAATTCCACTCCTCTGGAAAACCTCGATACCGTCGCACTGAGTTGTGACGCGTCGGGCACTGTTCAGACACGGACATGGTTCAAGGACAACCAACCCATCCAGGAAAACGGCAGAATATTTACATCTACCGACAAGGCGAAACTGACTATAATCGGTGTGAACAGAAACGACGCAGGGACGTACAAATGCATCGCCAGCAACTCCTTCAGCAGTGGCGCTGGAGAGACCTACGTGCAAGTTTACTGTAAGTCCACAGTTAGTCAACCGCGTTCTTTTGTATCGGATGTGACATTTATCAACATCTATTTTGATTGTAGAGATGGACCAGAGAAGGTCAGAATTGTACCGGAGCGTCCAGTTGTGTCCAATATTGTGTCAAACCTGACATTAGCTTGTTTTGCTCTGTCAGTCCCCTGGGGTATATATCCATGGTACAACGGGGACAATCTCCTGCAGACAGGGCAGGAACTCACCCTTGTGTCAGTGACAATGGGAACAATCTCCTGCAGACAGGGCAGGAACTCACCCTTGTGTCAGTGACAACGGGAACAATCTCCTGCAGACAGGGCAGGAACTCACCCTTATGTCAGTGACAATGGGAACAATCTCCGGCAGACAGGGCAGGAACTCACTCTTGTGTCAGTGACAATGGGAACAATCTCCTGCAGACAGGGCAGGAACTCACCCTTGTCTCAGTGACAATGGGAACAATCTCCTGCAGACAGGGCAGGAACTCTCCCTTGTGTCAGTGACAATGGGAACAATCTCCTGCAGACAGGGCAGGAACTCTCCCTTGTGTCAGTGACAATGGGAACAATCTCCTGCAGACAGGGCAGGAACTCTCCCTTGTGTCAGTGACAATGGGAACAATCTCCTGCAGACAGGGCAGGAACTCTCCCTTGTGTCAGTGACAATGGGAACAATCTCCTGCAGACAGGGCAGGAACTCTCCCTTGTGTCAGTGACAATGGGAACAATCTCCTGCAGACAGGGCAGGAACTCTCCCTTGTGTCAGTGACAATGGGAACAATCTCCTGCAGACAGGGCAGGAACTCTCCCTTGTGTCAATGAGCTCGGTCAACTTTGGCAGTTATACATGTCGGGTTACTAAGGGTGTAACCAATAGGAACAGTTATCTCACTGTCCATGTTACCCCACGAGGTGAGTGAATGAGTCTCTCATTCGTCCTTGTAAACCCAATGATCAAAGATCCAAACCATTTCCCTCTCAGGATCTCCTCACTCCATACATTGTCTCTTACTTGTAAATGGCTGATTAGATTAAAGTAATAATTAATTTAAAAAAGGACCCTGAACGACACCACGAGCATTGAACCAAAAGTAGTGAATAAAAATGACTTCGCCATTCACAAGCCACCCACTAATTTAAATTCTCAACTTCCGTGAGAACGGATGAATTATATTCCTGGTTTGAGAACACCGTGGGTAGAAACACAAGCACAGCTCGAAACCGACAGGGCAACATCGGGGGAGACCAACTGTAGAGCAGTGACGTATCAGGATTTCAGTGAGGTGTTGGACAAGGTTCCCAACGATGAGATCATTCGGAAAGTCAGGATTCACGGGGCCGAGAGAAGCTTGGCTGCGTGGGTTGATCGGTTACTGAAGGAACACAGTAGTAATGGATGGCAGGCATTCTGCGTGGGCGTCATGCAGTCAGAAAAGGTAGAAGAGCCGGGGCTGGGTTTTTTTTTATCTTAGTGACAAATTGAATGACCATTTCCAGTAGCTGAATTGGCGTTCATTCACTTTACCTTTCCTGTTCACCCCTCTCCGGAAGCAGGTGATTCCCAGATCTCCTTGCGCGGTGAGTTGAACTCTATGTTGTCTTTATCGATTGCAGACGAATGGCATCGACATGATGTCAGAATATTGGACCAAACCAATGTTCAATGTCGAGACAGCGTCCGGAACGATTCAGAGCGTGGATCAGTCACCATTTCTGAAAAAAAAAATAAGATGTGTTTTCGCAATGTAAGATTGATGTTTGTTTTCTGTGTTAGGAGCAAAAACAGATGAAAGTTGTACCCTCACCTCTGGCGCGATGGTGGGCATTGTACTTGGTTTCATTGGCGTGGGCCTGATCGGCGGAGTCAGCGGATGGTTGATGGCGAGGAAAACGGGAGGGTAAACGCATTTCTCTCCGAATCTCACTTCCACCTTTAATTAGTGTTTGAGAATTTCGGCGGAAACGGCTTCTGCTCGGATTCAGGGGCATCTGCGGACCGAACCAGCATTCCGCATTCACGCCGGAGTTGTTTGTCTGACATTTGAACGTCTCTCTGAAAGAGGTTTGCGTGCAGCAATGTTTGTGTGGAAAGCTGAGTGTGTCAAAAAGGCCCGGGCAATTTTCTCCACTTTACCCATTGCGGTGACTGGAATCGGGCATCTGATAACCAGTGCAGTGAAAGGGGATTCTAGAGAGGATCAAATGGAATTACAGGAGCCGTTCTCATTCGGTGTACCAGTGCAGGAAAGTGACATCTCGCCGGATTCATGTATTGATCTTTGTTTCTGTCTGTTCAGGATCAAAGATCCACCGCAATCCAAACTCGATACGAGCATCAATTCCGGAAGAACAAGTGAGTGAACTCCGTTTTTAACTGTTCCATTGCTGAGCCCGTGGAAATTTAAACATCTGATTTAACTTTAGGAGCTCATCGTGCACGGGAGATGGAGGTTTTCATCCGAGCGAATGGTCACGAATTATGCGACTTCTGCCGTTGGGTTTTCCACTTATTTAAGTTGGAAATTTCTGCTCAATATTACAATATCAGCGGAGAGATGGAATGGTAGTTCATCCAATTTAATTTCTCTTCATATTGATCAATATCGGCCCTCACTTCCTGGGTCCGGCGATGGGTGGGAAGGAAGTTCACGCTATTAATGGCGTTTTGTTCTGGGCCGGGTTGACGTCTGCTGTGTTCAACAAGGGCTCCCGACGCTCTGCACCGTTGTGACAAATCCGTTTTGTTCCCACAGGCCCCTTGGACACAGAGACCGTGAACGCATCGCAAAACTACGAAAACTTCCCAAGGAATGAACAGGTAGGCTGGAGATGATCTCAGTCATTGTTTCGCAAAGGGGATATAAGATCGGAGGCGTCCATCGGGCCTTTCGGCATTTAATAAAATCCTGGATGATCCATCCCGGATCTCCTTTTCAGTTATTTGAGAAACAAGACATCATATTCCAGACAGTAGACCCAAACCGCATGAGCTTATCCCACAGGTATTTCTGTTCAATTCCCTCTTCTTCTGCTGTCCACTCTGGCCTCTTATCTCTTATCTTCACCTGCCCATCAACTCCCCCTGGCGCCCCTCCTTCTTCCCATTCTCCTGTGGCACACTCGCATCTGCAATCTGATCACTTTTTCTTCAGCCTTTCCCATTCCCACTCATCAGGCCTCACCTATCAGCTCCCAGCCTGTCCTCCCCCTACCCAACATTTTGTTCAGGCGTCTTCCTGCTCCCTGCCCAGCCCAGTAGAAGGGTTACGGCACAAAACGGAAACGCATCCATTAATGCTGCCTGACACTCTGAGTTCCTTCTGCATTTATTCTGTGGTGCTCTGTTACCAACACCTGTAACATTTCCACAGAATCCATAAATACTGCACGATACAAAATCTTATTTTACACTTGATGTAACATATTTAGCACATAGAACATAGAATAGCACAGCACATTACAGGACCTTAGGCCCACAATATTGAGCCGAGCCTCAAACCCTGCCTCCCTTATAACCCATCTTAAATTTCTCCATATACACGTCTAGGGGTCTCTTAAACTTCATTAGTGTATCTGCCTCCACCACTGAATCAGGCAGTGCATTCCACGCACCAACCAGTCTTTGAGTGAAAAACCTTCCTCTCATATCCCCCTTGAACTTCCCTCCCCTCACCTTAAAGACATGTCCTTGACTAATCTGTTGGAGTTTATTGAGGGTGTAACAAGGATGTTAGACGAGGGTAAGCCAGTGGATGTTGTGTACCTAGATTTTCAGAAGGCATTCGATAAGGTTCCACATAGGAGATTGGTGAGTAAAATCAGAGCTCATGGCATTGGGGGCAGGGTTTCAACATGGATAGAAAACTGGTTGGCAGATAGAAAGCAAAGGGTAGCAGTGAATGGGTGTTTCTCGGACTGGCTGGAGGTGACTAGTGGGGTACCACAGGGCTCTGTATTGGGACCACAGCTCTTTATGATTTATGTCAACGATTTAGATGAGGGCATTGAAAACTATATCAGCAAGTTTGCTGACGATACTAAACTGGGTGGCAGTGTGACATGCGAAGAGGACGTTAGGAGAATACAGGGAGACTTGGATAGGCTGGGTGAGTGGGCAGATACTTGGCAGATGTCATTCAATGTGAATAAATGTGAAGTTATCCACTTTGGAAGCTGGAACATGAGGGCAGAGTATTGTCTGAACGGTGTAGAGTTAGGTAATGGAGAAATGCAAAGAGACCTAGGAGTCCTAGTTCACCAGTCAATGAAGGTGAATGAGCAAGTGCAACAGGCAGTGAAGAGGGCAAATGGAATGTTGGCCTTTGTTACAAGGGGAATTGAATACAAGAGCAAGGATGTCCTTTTGCATTTGTACAGGGCCCTGGTGAGACCACACCTGGAATATTGCGTACAGTTTTGGTCTCCACGCTTAAGGAAGGACATTCTGGCAGTTGAGGAAGTGCAGCGTAGATTCACTAGGTTGATTCCTGGGATGGCAGGGCTGTCTTATACAGAGAGATTGGAGAGATTTGGCTTGTACACGCTGGAATTTAGGAGATTGAGAGGGGATCTGATTGAAACGTTTAAGATAATTACAGGATTTGATAGGATTGAGGCAGGAAATATGTTCCAGATGTTGGGAGAGTCCAGTACCAGAGGGCATGGATTGAGAATAAGAGATCAGTTATTTAAAACAGAGTTGAGGAAGAACTTCTTCTCCCAGAGAGTTGTGCAAGTGTGGAATGCACTACCTCGGAAGACGGTGGAGGCCAATTCTCTGGATGCTTTCAAGAAGGAGCTAGATAGATATCTGATGGATAGGGGAATCAAGGGATATGGGGACAAGTCAGGGACTGGGTATTGATAGTGAATGATCAGCCATGATCTCACAATGGCGGTGCAGACTCGAGGGGCCGAATGGTCTACTTCTGCACCTATTGTCTATTGTCTATTGTCCTCTTGTACTGAGCAGTGGTGCCCTGGGGAAGAGGCGCTGGCTGTCCACTCTGTCTATTCCTCTTAATATCTTGTACATTTCTATCACGTCTCCTCTCATCTTCCTTCTCTCCAAAGAATATATTCCTAGTTCCCTTAATCTCTGATCATAATGCATACACTCTAAAACAGGTAGGTAAATCTCATCTGTACCCTTTTCTATGCATCCAAATCTTTCCTGTAGTAAGGATACCAGAACTGGACACAGTATTCCGTGTGGCCTAATCAGAGTTTTATAGAGCTGCATCATTGCACCGGGCCTCTTAAATTCTATCCCTCGACTTATGAAAGCTAACACCCCATAAGCTTTCTTAACTACCCCATCTACATGTGAGGCAAACTTCAGGGATCTGTGGACATGTACCCCCAGATCCCTCTGCTCCTCCACACTACCAAGTATCCTGCGATTTACTTTGGAGTTTGTTCTTCCAAAGTGTACCACCTCACAATTCTCTGAGTTGAACTCCATCTGCCACTTCTCAGATCACTTCTGCATCCTATCAACGTCTCTCTGCAATCTGCCGGAATACTCTACACTATCCACAACACCACCTTCCTTTCTGTCATCTGCAAAGTTGCCAACCCAACCTTCTACCCCCACATCCAGGTCGTTAATAAAACACACGAAAAGTAAATGTGCCAGAACCGATCTTTGTGGAAAACCACTCGTCACCAATCTGAATGTACTCCCTCCACCACAACCCCCTGCTTTCTGCAGGCAAGCCAGTTCTGAATCCACCAGGCCAAACTTCCCTGGATCCCATGCCGTCTGACTTTCTTAATACGCCTACCGTCTGGAACCTTGTCAAATGCAAGTAGTTAGGGTGTTTCAGCTCTCAGTTTCCAGCAGCTGGAGAATTTAAACAGAATCCATAATTACTGTACGATGCAAATTCATATTTTAGCCTTGCTGTAACATATTTCATATATGTGTGTTTTATAATGTCTGATCAATGTGAGTAACGGCGGAGACTCCACAATCACACACAGAGTGAAGCCAGCGTCAGGTTTGTACATTTCTGTCTGTAATCAACAGCGATCTCTGTGAGCGTTTAACAGAAACAGCAGCCTCCGGTAAACAGCCTGAGGCCACGGGTCCACATCCCCAACCGCCACGTACACGATCTAATTCAAACTTATCTCTCAAGGCGAACTGTTCTGAAAGAGAGTTCCTGGTCAGGTAACATGTATCATGCTGCCCGAATTGCTGAATGCATAGGAATGCTGTCAGGGAAAATATATATCGGACCATAAGACCATAAGACAAAGGAGCAGAAGTCGGCCATTCCGCCCATCGAGTCTGCTCCGCTATTTCATCATGAGCTGATCCAATCTCCCCTTTAGTCCCACACCACCGCCTTCTCACCATAACCTTTCAAGCACTCGCTGTTCAGATACCTATCAATTTCTGCCTTAAATACACCAAATGACCCGCCCTCCACTGCCGCCCTGGCAACAAACTCCACAGATTCACCGCCCTCCAGCTGAAAAAAATATCGCATCTCTGTTCTGAGTGGGCGCCCTGCAATCCTCCAGTCATGTCCTCTCGTACTAGACTCCCCCACCAGGGGAAACAACTTTGCCACATCCACCCTGTCCATGCCTTTCAACATTCAAAATGTTTCTATGACGTCCCCCCTCATTCTTCTAAACTCCAAGGAGTACAGTCCAAGAGCGGTCAAACTTTCCTCATATGTTAACTCTCTCAGTCCTGGAATCATTCTAGTGAATCTTCTCTGAACCCTCTCCAATGTCAGCATATCCCTCCTTAAATAAGGAGCCCAAAACTGCACACAGTACTCCAAGTGAGGTCTTACCAGTGCCTTATGGAGCCTCATCACATCCCTGCTCCTATACTCCATTCCTCCAGAAATGAACGTCAACATTGCATTCACCTTCTTCACCACAGATTCAAACTGGAGGTAAACCTTGAGGGTATCCTGCACGAGGACTCCCGAGTCCCGTTGCATCTCAGAACTTTGAATTCTCTCCCCATTTAAATGATAGTCTGCCCGTTTATTTCTTCTAGCAAAGTGCATGACCGGACACCTTCCGAGATTGTAATTCATTTGCCACTTTTTTGCCCATTCCCCCAATCTATCCAAGTCTCTCTGCAGACTCTCTGTTTCCTCAGCGCTACCGGTCCCTCGCCCTATCTTTGTATCATCAGCAGACTTAGCCACAAAGCCATCTATTCCATAATCCAAATCGTTGGTATACAACGAAAAAAGAAGCGGCCCCAACACGGACCCCTGTGGATCACCACTGGTAACCGGCAGCCAACCAGAATGGGGTCCCTTTGTTCCCACTCTCTGCTTCCTGTCAATCAGCCAACGTTCTATCCACGTATGTAACTTCCCCGAAATTCCATGGGCTCTTATCTTGTTCTGCAGCTTCATGTGCGGCACCTTGTCAAAGGCCTTCTGGTAATCCAAACACACAACATCCACTGCATCTCCCTTGTCTAGCCTACCTGTGATTTCCTCAAAAATCTGCACTCGCTTGTCAGGCAGGATTTCCCTTGAAGGAAACCTTGCTGAGTTCTCCCTATCTTGGCATATGCCTCCAGGTATTCCGTAACCCTATCCTTGACAATCGACTCGAACAGCTTCCCAACCACCGATGTCAAGGTAACAGGTCTATAATTTCCTTTTTGCTTCCTTGCCCCCTTCTTAAATAGCGGAGTGACATTTGTAATCTTCCAGTCAGTATTCTGCGTGAATCAGGAACACGCAGTCCGTCGAACAGCGAACTCCCAGCAGCAATGAATGTGAAAACCGATACCCTCGGGGTTTAAATGAGCAGTGTCAGAATACAATTGGTGCTCGCTTCGTTAAACGTCACGATAAAACTAAATCATCTTTTCTCTTTACAGGGCTCAAGTAACAATACACAAGATGGAAACTCCACTTACACGGTGAGGGAATTATTTGCGTCTCTCCCTTTCAGATGTAATTGTTCCCACCTCACACAGTAAGAAACAGACCTTGAAGTGAGACATTCGACAGCAAGAATGACGTCGAAGAGGCGGCAATGGGGGCGGCAGAAATGGCGGATGAACTCATGAAGTATCATGTGTTAGTCTGGACTGTGGAGCACAACCTGGTCCCTCTGTCCCACGGTCTTTCCGAGCCGATTTGTTACATGTGTCCACGTCCTTTTCGGAGTTCTTTCAATTCTCCTCTATCACAGACTGCGTTTGTTATTAACTTTTGCTAATCGCAATGATGTACTTCCGTTTAACAGGGATTGGTTCTGGGCGATCGATCTGTTTACAGTGATCTGAAGAGGTAAGTGAGCAGAACATGAGGCTGTCGATGCCAAGTATGACTTGCAAAGGGAACACATTCATTATTGTCAAGCCGATAAGTTGAGCAGAGCCCCGGCTGTGAGTGATTCCAAGTTACCCAGTGAATAACAGATGAGAGACATGTAACACTGTGGGACTGGGGTCAGGCGGCGACGGGCAGCAAGTCATTGCTATTCAGAGGAATAATTGTCATGGGCCTGTGGCCTTGCGAAACAGATTCTGCAAATTCTCATTGACACGATTTCCGATGCCGAATAATGAAATATCGCCCGTATTTTGACTCACCAACTTTATTTCCTTCCGGTTGCTAAGAGAGCCAACATGAATTGTTTATTTATTCCCTCAGATGACGTCACTGGTGAATAGAAGAGGACGGTTGGCCGGGAATTCACACATGAGAAGGACAATCCTCGTGGAATGAGCCACCGCTCAAAACATCTGTTAGTTTTTATATACAACCGATATCCATGTCTCCGTCATATCTCTCTCGACAGTCACATCTTCACTCCGAGACATCACTGAAGGGTGTGACACATTTTTTTATCGTAGCGGCTTAGTTCTCTCACTTCAACCTAGACTCCTCCAGCCCATGATAGGCAGCCTCACGCTTTCACCAACCTTTGCCCTCTCAACTTTGCTCTGCGTTACGATCTCAATAAACTCATTGTCCACATTCTAGGCGGTTCAGTTTCTAAAGACATGTTTCGCACTGATCTGAAACGTAGCAGTGTGTGACCCTCAACCTTCAGACTAGCCTCGATTTTCTCTTGTCCGGGAGACTGGTGCAGCGGCTGAAACGGTCACGTGACAATAATTCCAATGATTCCGCCCTTCCCGTCCCGGCTCTTCGTATCAGCAAGTTATAAGAATTAGCTCACTGAATAGTGAGCGATATGATGTGAGTCTCGTCTTATCCAGCAACCAGATTTTTATCCGTGACATCCAGCCCTATTTGTTTTGGGACCATTCTCAAAGGTTCAAAGTTTCAAAGGTACAATCTAATGCCAGAAAATTGTGTACAATATACATCCTGAGATGCTTTTTCTTCGCAACCATCCACGAAAACAGAGGAGTGCCCCAAAGAATGAAGGAGAGTTGAATGTTAGAACTCCAAAGTCCCACCCAGCTCCCCCCCCCCCCCAGCGCATAGGCGCCAGCGAGCAACAAGCCCCTCTGCCCCTCCCCACCGGTAAAAAGAAGCAAACCGGCACCGCCGCCGAGCACTCAAGCGTGAGCAAAGCGACAGCAAAGACACAGACCTGCGGTTAACCCGAAGACTTCGCGTTTCACTCGGGATTCGACATACCACAGGTTCTCCGAATAATAATGGAGGAAGAGGTGACCCCATGTTCCCACCTTGACGGGAATGGCCACCCTGATGCCCTTTTCAGCAGCCAGCAGTTACCTCAGCCACTTTTACGCCTTCCGCCGCACACCGCGGTCACAGAGTCACAAATGCATTTTGACAGCGTGGGAGGTGCGGGTGTGGGGGTTACGAGCATGGGCTTGGAGAAGGGATGTTCCAGGCAATGGGAAATTCAGAGTGAGCGGTCCGGTTTGGAAAATAAACAACATAGTAACGCAATCAAGAAGTCTTGGAAAGAATGGTAATGCTTTGAGTTGACAAATACAATGAGAATTATAAAATTCTGTCCCAGACCATGTCCGTGAGTAGAACATTAATACTAGGATGCCGTGTTTGAAGTGTCTGAAATATTTACAAAGTGCAGCACTCGGTCGGTGATTGAATAAACACGCGGGTGTCTGGTGGGGTTGCAGAAGGTGCATCCTTTGTTGCTGAGCACGTGTCTCTTCAACGCTGTTATTCTCACGCAGTATAAGCGGCTGGTGAATGGATGTGTCATGGGCGCTCAGGTAAAACGGCTCCGAGTTAGAAACACCATTCCTTTGCGTTTCCGTAGATGCTATCTGAACAATTGCCTTTGTCCTGGATTGTATAATTTGTATCAGAGAACATATTACATCCTATTCAACTCAGATGGGGCCCATAGCGCAGCTGGTCGCGGGTTAACTGGACATTGTCAGATCATATTAAATTGGAACTTCAAATGACCATTTCCTCTGCTCCCTGACTAACCCATCACTCAAAAACCACGCGGCTGATTGGCCAGAAGCTTTGTTGTCATTTTCATACTTTACCCCTTAGTGTCCAAAGTTCATTCAAGCTATCCGTCCTAAATATCGTCTGAATTTCAACCCCACTATCTCTTCGTCAGAAATGAAAAGAACACTCCAGGGGGCATAGATAGGGTGGAAAGTCAGTACCTGTTTGCTAGGGCACCAACAGCAAACACCAGAGGGCATATGTCCAAAATTAAGGGAGGGAAGTTTAGGGGAGACATCAGGGGTAAGTTTTTTTTTACACAGAGGGCTGTGAGCGACTGGAATAACTTGCCAGGGATGCTGGTGGAGGCTAAAACATTAGGGGTTTTTAAGAGCCTCATGGACAGGCACATGGATGAAAGAAAAATGGAGTGTTATGGAGTGGTGTAGGTTTAGTACATTTTTTTGAGGATTATTTGGGTCGGCACAACATGGAAGGCTGAAGGCCTCGACTGTGCTGTAGTGTTCTATGGTTCTAAAACAGATTGGTAACAGACGGTGTAAATAACTTATTCCCTCTTTGTGACTAACTCCCTATGCTGAGGGCCGTGAACCCTGTCTGCTGTGCAATCACGACCTGTACATCTGTGCACTTGTACAACCAAGTCTCCGCAAGTTCCCACGTGGTTCATTGTGGTGAAGTCATTATTGGCAAATCCAAACTGCAGCTGACAAATGCTCATCAGTTAATTGTTCCCAAAACACGTTTATACGAGTTGCAATTTCTTTAATGACTTACTTTTAACCATAAAGGATATCGGGCGGACTGTTGAAGTTAACGCACTTACATTTCCAAAGTGAACTCAGGTCGGCCAGTCGGCAGATAGAGCCTGTTCCCCTGCTTCAGGAGATCTCGGCCGATCAGACTGCAGCCTCAGACTTACAGTTGGTGGGCATCAGAAACGGACGGACACGACTGCACTTTGTGATAACTGACACCGTAACTGCCATATCTTTGGCAGCTTGCAGAAGTGAATTGGAGACGTGAACCAGAACACGTTGACGTGCAGTTTCTCTGCTCCAGTTTGAGAGACACCACACTGAAACGAAAACAATTTCGCTCCAGCCACAGTTCTCAGATGCCCAATCTGCGTAATCTGCGCTTGCCTTCAACAAAAGGCAGCTTTGCAAATAACAATATTTAGAAAAGGTGGGAAGGGTTAAAAAGCTGTTCCTTGCAAACGAGCTCACAGAGGTAAATTGAAGAAGAAAACAATTGGCAGAGGAAGTTGACGAATATTGTTTTGTACTTGTGGGAAAGCAGGTGCGGAGAGAAAGCATTTATTTATAAGCACGACTCTTGGATGTGAACCAGAACTTGTTTATAACCATATAACAATCACAGCACGGAAACAGGCCATCTCGGCACTCCTAGCCCATGCAGAACTCTTAATCTCACCTAGTCCCACCGACCCGCACTCAGCCCATAACCCTCCACTCCTTTCCTGTCCATATACCTATCCAATTTTACCTTAAATGACACAACTGAACTGGCCTCTACTACTTCTACAGGAAGCTCATTCCACACAGCTATCACTCTCTGAGTAAAGAAATACCCCCTCGTGTTTCCCTTAAACCTCTGCCCCCTAACTCTCAAATCATGTCCTCTCGTTTCAATCTCCCCTACTCTCAATGGAAACAGCCTATTCACGTCAACTCTATACTCAGAGAGTTTCCATGTTCCAGTTTGAGAGAGACCACACTGAAAAAATTATCTCCCCGCAGCTAAAGTTCTAAAGTATCCCAATCGATATAAACTCTGCTTGCCTTCAACAAAAGCCAGCTTTTCAATTGTGAATGTTCAGAAAATATTGTCAAGGGTTAAAATTCGGTTCTTTGCAAAAGGGCGCACAGAAGTAAAATGAGGAAGAAGGGAAATAGCTGAGGGGGTTGACGCATATTGTTTTGTCCTTCTGGGGAAGGCGGAACTTTGTGGGGGAACAGGTGCACAGGGAAAGCAGAGTCTAAATGACACTGACATATGTTTATAAGCACGACTCTTGGATCTGAGCCTCTGCAACAGCAGGTTTCACAAGGTCTGACAACGGAGTGTGTGAATCCTTTTGTTGTCCCCCTCTCCAATTCCTTATCTTTTAGCGAAGTTACTTCAGAGCGCCGTGAGGGAGACTTCGCTATTTCATGAAAGCAGAAGAGGAGAAATGGAGAAGTCAGCGGTCTGTTGTTGAGGGAAGAGTAAGTAAGAGTACAATGGAAAGGTCAGGAGAGAGAGTGTGAAAATCCTGAACGTCTGGAGCAATAGCTTTGCCTTTGCGAGGGAAGGCAGCGGTGACACAACACCCGCGGAGGGAGTTGGACTGTCAACGGGTCGTGTCGAGACCCTGCAGCGATACTGAACACCAGGAGGGCAGTGAGCCACTTTACAAAGTTCTGGTGGCTGAGAAGTGGATCGAGGTGAGAGGATCTGATGGGCAGTTGTGAAGGTCAGAGAGTGGATATGATGTAAGAAAATGTATCAAAGAATTCTCCACTGTCATCTTCTGAATG
>NW_026781647.1:187500-215642 GCF_030144855.1 Hypanus sabinus
ATGAATAGTTTTACGATTATGCAGAGTTCAGTTTAGTTTATATTAAATTCTTGTAACATCAGACGCCAAGTTAGCAGTCGTCTATACATATTCTTCATGTTTGTCAAAAATACCAATGGGTTGTGATCAGTATAAACTATCAATGGCTTCTGTGCCGGACAAATGTAAAGCTCAAAGTGCTGTAACACCAGGATAAGCGACAGTAATTCTTTTTCTACAGTGGAATAGTTTTTAACTGAGGCGGATATTACAGAGTTTAAACTAACACATGTGCGACTGTCATGCAGCACATTACAGAAGTGTATACAGATACTAATCTATATTTCCCTTTTAACCTTAACATTCAGTAAATCTACCATGATTTTTGTCTTCATCCTTCACATGCCGTGTCACACAAAAAAAGTCAAATTTCTGCGAAACCAGATCTTGTTATTCAAAGTGGAGTTTTGTCAACCATTATCTCGTTTCCACTTCGAAGCCGAGCACTTAACCCTCACGGGATCAGCTTGCTCGCCAGCTCGGATTCGGCCTTCACAGACTCCCTGCACAGGTGCGAGCTTATCACTAATGTTTCGCAGACTAAGCCCATTTGCTGAACTGCCAAACAGCTCATTAATTTTAAGCAAGTCATTAATTTTATCTTCAAGATCTTTAAGTCAGTTAGTTCTTATAATAATACCAGTAGGTGATCCCTCTTGGTCAGAACAACACTTCAAGTTTTGCCTCTCGAAATCACATACTGGAACAAAGTCACCAAGTTGTTTATCTTTAAATTTCAAAATATAGTTTAACAAATCAGCATGTACTGTCTCAACATCTGAGAGAGCTGTTTCTATCAGCCAAGTCAATCCAGACTTCACAGGTACTTTATTCAAAAGTCCAGTAACAATACTTTTCCCTTTTCCTTCAATAATATTCACATCATCAGCTTTCATCTCATCACTAAATTTTAGAACACCTTACAATAACTGTGACTCAGAATCCTCACTTTCCAACGGTGCCAGGGTTAACCCTTTACTCACTGAACCGAATCCATCTGACCCAAAAGGACTGCATTCCTTTTTAATCAAGTCAGACACCTCAGACCTTTCCTGAGTTTTAACACAAGGTTCAGTACCCTGTGAATCCTCAGGTACCTCAACCACCTGAACACAGGCAAACGGGACATCTGCATTTTCTAGGCTTTCAATACCAGTCCCAGTCTCAAATTCCAGGTTCCTCTGATCCTCCCAGCTACTCTCTGGGAAACTCCGATCCGGAGTAAATTAAACCTTGCGGGTTAAAACAACCTCGTCTGTTAACCCAGCAGACTCCTGCAATGTAGCGGCATCCTTTACATCTCGGAATCCTTTACATCATCGGAAATACACTCCTTAAATTCTTCAACTGCAAACAGCTTCTTCAAGCTGCATAAATCATCAGCGTCCAACACTGGACCTTTCCTAGCTGCCACATCTGTTTCTCATCTTTCCTCTGTTCTTCCACAAAATCTTTCCTCGATAATGGTAAATCAGTAGCGTCCCCGTTTATCTCCTCAGCCTCACTGTCGTCTAACCTCTTCTGATACAGGGACGGTGAAAACGTCTCAGCTAAATCCTCGTCCGCCTCAGCTACATCAGGGTTTTCTCTCAACACTCCTTCTGGCCATGCTCCTGGTTACTGCGCAGGCGTGATGATCTCCAGAATCTGTGGGCGGGTCCTCGGCACTCACAGGCTGACTCGTGAGCTGAACTGTTGGGAACACGTCCCCCCCCACCCCCCGCCAGGTCATTCCCGAGTCAGACATCCACATCACGTATCGGGAGTGCGGACCGCACCCCGATCGTGACTGGTCTGGATACCAACTCACACTTCATACATATTTTACACAACGGCACCGCCTCGGTCCCTTTTCCACCCCCTTCCGTCACCACGTCACCGGTCTGGGTCTCAGCACTGAAGTCCAACACACTGCTTAGGATGAGGGACTGAAAAGCCCCGGGGTCTCTCCGGATTCTCACTGGCTCTGGGGTTGACCCCTCCTTCACAGATACCAACCCGGTCAAAAGAAACTTCTCCCGTCCCCCCTGAAATCGGCTTTGCTCCTCCTCCTTCAGCGGCATTTCAGCCGGCTTAATAGAGGCCGTTGTGGTTGTCGCCTCTCCCCTTCCTGTCTCTTTCTTTGGAGCTGGACGCTCAGATGCGATGTGACCAGCTTTCCCACAATTATAACACGTGAAGCTGGGAAACTTCCGTCCAGTCTGCTTTTCCTCCTCCTTACGCTTTCCACTAGTCCCCGGCTTATTCTCGGACTTCGCCGGCGGGCTTTCTCCACCATCCCTACTCCCCCTCCGGTGGCTCTTACTTGGAGGAAATCTTACCTTGTGGGTTAAGGCAGACTCGTCTGCTCACCGGGCAGTCGCGGGCAGAGTTTCTGCCTCCTTCTCGTCCAAGAACGTCCTCATACCCTCAGGGACGCAGCTTTTAAACTGCTCAATCAGCATCAGCTGTTTCAGTTTAACAAAATCTCCATTGACCCCTTTCGAGGCGCACCGGCGATCACAACATATTTGCATCTCACGGGCAAACTCTAAATACGTGCGGTCCCACGGCTTTCTCAAACTCTGGAACTTCTGTCGGTCTGCCTCTGGCACCAACTCGTAACTCCTCAGTACAGCCCCTTTTACTCCACCATAATCTTTTCCCTCATCTACGGACAACGCCGAATAGGCTTGCTGAGCCTTCCCCTTAAGAACACTCTGTAACAGAACAGGCCACTTCTCCTTCGACCGGTTCTGATTCACAGCGACTTTCCCTAATACCTTCCGACAACAATCTCCTTGAATGGGGGATCCAACGCAACCTCCTGGCTAACCTTGAACCCCGAACTGGGTCTATCACGTGGCCCCCTATCCAGCTCCACCTGCCTCTATCTTTTCCCCTTGTGGATGTCCCGCCGGCTCTTCCCTTTTCCTCTTTCTCCCTCTCTCTCTCTGTCTTTCTGCCTCTTCTCTTTGCTTTGCGCTATCTTCTCTCGGCCTTTCTACCTCCAGCTGTTTTACTCGGAACTCATATTCATACTTCATTTTCTCTGCCTGAAGCTGAACCTCAGCCTCAGTAAGCGCTTTCCCCTCAGCAAACGTTCTCAGCGCCTCCACATCGAATGTGCCCTCGCCCACACCATGTTGTGGTGTCAACTGCTGAACCTCAGCCTCAGTAAGCGCTTTCCCCTCAGCAAACGTTCTCAGCGCCTCCACATCGAATGTGCCCTCGCCCACACCATGTTGTGGTATCAACTGTTGAACCTCAGCCTCAGTATGCGCTTTCCCCTCAGCAAACGTTCTCAGCGCCTCCACATCGAATGTGTCCTCGCCCACACCATGTTGTGGTATCAATTGTTGAACCTCAGCCTCAGTAAGCGCTTTCCCCTCAGCAAACATTCTCAGCGCCTCCACATCGAATGTGCCCTCGCCCACACCATGTTGTGCTGTCAACTGCTGCACCTGGGCCCTCTTCATGCGAGTGGTCACCTTCATCTTTAACTTCCCAACAATTCCCACCAGTACATCCCTCTTCGCCTAGTCCTGCCTCTCAGCGGCTGGATCCGCCACAATCTAATTAACCTCAAACTCCATTCCTGCTGCTTTTCCACACCAAATTAAATAAGGAATTTACCCCAATCAATTCAAACACCCCCCAATTTGACGTTGAAATCCCGGACTGAGGCTCCAATTTGTCACGCACCCCGTGACCGGGTTACCGAACCTGAAGAAATGGAATTATACGTTATAGTCTGGTATTACTGTTATTAATAGTGCTTATTAGTAAACTAAGTAATACAGCACTATAAAATGCAAATATATGAAAGAGGTTAGCAATGATATATACAGAAGTGTGGAAATAGGAATCAAAACCAAGATCTTTCTAAGTCTAGGGGTAAATGAATATTCTTACGATTGCGCAGAATTCAGTTCAGTTCAGTTTAATTCAGGTCGAGACAGTCGCTGGTGTACCTTTGGGGAGTGGGAGAGAGAGAGAGAGAGAGAGCGAGAGGGAAAGAGAGAGAGAGAGAGAGAGAGAGAGAGAGAGAGAGAGAGAGAGAGAGAGAGAGAGAGAGAGAGAGAGAGAGAGAGAGAGAGAGAGAGAGAGGTGATGCAGTTGCCGTCAAACCTTTCGCCATAATTTTAACTGTAGAGTTCTACCTGCTTTTTAGTTCTCCGTCCTCTGGGAAACATGAAATATTATTCGCCTTACACTTAAATGAATAATGATTTCCGGCAGATTGATCTCGAAATAAATCCCTTCAGGCCCTCCATGATATCTGCATCTCTGCTCCATATTCGCTACATATGTTTTTTTTTCCTCTGGTGACCAACGTCGATAGAAGAGCACAGCATGAAAATTGCAAAATTACAAAATAAAATTGCTTGGATGATTAAGGGTTCGATTAAAGTGCAAACTCAGCAGAAGCTTTTCTTTACGCGGCAGGCTGATCTTTACAGGAAAGCATGTTGATAACTGAGTCGATGTTGTTTCCCTGCCCTTCCTGCTGATAATGCGCTCTGTTGCGCCATCTATCGGCAATATTGGGAACTGACTGGACAGAATAAGTTAATTTCAGACTTTGTGAGAGTGTCTGTGAAAACCGGAGCCTGCGGCTTAATCCCGATGTTGTCTGGTCCATCTGCAACATAAATAGAGATTGTATGCTGTTTCTGTGATCGGTAATATTGAATGTAAACTAATGTAATGAGCTACCTGCGTACCTGCAATTAACTTGCAGGAACATGTCTGCACTGTCGCTGCTGCAATGAATATTGACAGCAGCTCTATAATTTCCTGTGTCATTTCTGTTCAGACCGATTATGTTCAGACTAGGTTTTCCTGACAATCGAGATATTGTCTCGGTTAGATGTTTACGAATCATGTTTTATCTGAATTGGGCCCTTAGCGTCACAGGGGAATACAATTGTACTGTTGTTTTTCTGAGAGTGTAATAGTTGATGTTTACATTGACACAAGACACGGGCTCTGCCAATAGAACTGAAAGAGGAATGGAATTATTCCTTTCTACTGCAGCCCGATTATATCAGCAGGGACTCTGTAGACCAAGTTACCATAGTGACCGACATATTAGCCTGAATGTCACAGGGATTGGAATTCATGAAAAGGAGTTCCCGGATACAAGTCTACGGAATCATGGAGAGGACACGTTTTATTTCGTCCGCCTCTTTTTTCCCTGCCTGCTTAATTTAGTTTGATTTAAGATTGGTTTGTTCAGTATGCCCAGCGGCTGAATTTCATTCACAAAGGGATCGATTCCTTAACTTCGCGAAGTCACGCCCGCCCTGCTCGGAGATCTGCACACTGAGAAACAGATTTAATTCTCAAAACCTCGGGAGCTTCCCTGAACAGTCGGTGGTGATTCTAAATGAAGCTGTCGGTGTGAAGAGAAGAGGTGGGCAATCCTGCTTACAGGCATGGGCACAGAACGTCCCTCGGTGACAGAAGCAGATAAACCAGCACGGTTCTCCATTATTTTAACTGAAGCGTTAAAATGCTCTGGCAAGCTTGGGACGTTATTCGTTTTAGACTTAAATGCAGATCTCCGGAAATTTGACATAAATAAATCCGGGACCTTAACTTATTATTAAACCCCATAAGAACCTCTAGTATATCTGTAACACTGTTCCACCTTCCCTGTTCCTGATAAACAGTTTTTCCCCTTGACGACTAAAGTAGACAGAATAGAAAAGTGACAACAGCGCTGTCACTACTGAAATCATAGTTCATAGTACATTTATGTCATTTCTGTGAACACAGGATATGTTCAGATTAGCTTTTATTGAATACTGAGACCTCCTTTCATTATCCTGAATGGGTTTGTTATCATTTGTCCATGTTCGTCTTTGAAGAAAATTCCTGTTCGTCACAAGTGACTTCAACGTTTTTTCGATGACCGACGGCTCTGCTCCTGCACTGTCCTGCTCTATGTGTGATATTAAATTGTTTTCACCCGAGGGAGAGTCACGAGCAAAGTGACGTAATCATCAGATAAATGTTCGGCCTTTGAGAAACCAGAGGTCCATGAGCCAGTAATCAGCAGAGGATCAGAGGTGAGAGGGTCAGTAACTTTAAATTTCTGGGTACGACTCTCTCCGAGAACCAGTCCTGGAGCCCACGAATAAATATCATTGCGAGGAAAGCACGCCAACACTTTTGAACCCGCAGGAGCCTGCCGAATTTCGGCATCTCATCAAGTACCTCGGCAAACCGCTGCAGATATGTCGAGTGAAGTGTAATGACGGTCTGCAGTAAGATATCGTCTGGAAAGAAGAGGCACAACTGCACACTGTGATAACTGACGCCGGTGGCAATACAGTGACGGCCGTTCTTCCATTGGCAAAGTTGAAAGAGCAACAGTACAGAAAGCAGGCGGCACAGTGTCACCACAAGGGGGCAGTGTCGGAATGCGGAGACGTGGTCAGAATGGGAGCAATGGTCACACGGTCCCTGAGCCGCTCAAACCTTGCAGTCTGATCTCGCACCTCGTCTCCTTTACATACACATTTTCTGAGGTGTTATCGGCCGCGACTTCTGCCAATTAAGCACAGAAAACACGGGAAGTCTCTACAAGCACCAGCGATCATACGACCTCCACATGAACAGTTAGGACTCGCCGAAGATAAACTCCCAGCAAAGCAAGTACTGCACCTGGAACTGAGCGGAATTCTCCAAATCTCACACACGGTACATGACACTGACTCCGCATCTATCCTCAGCACACTAGCTATGTAATTACAAAAAAAAAGACATAAACTTACTTGAAACTTCATTCCTTACTTCGAGCATGCGGCTGTGTTTGTCCAAGCGTGTTCTCGCCGAAGCCTGTTTCCCAAAAGCCGGACCACTCTAACAATTCACCACTCCAACAATGGCCGTTCCAATAATGGAGAATCCTTCTACATCTGGCTGGCCAATTCAGAGAAGTCCCATCATTGCTGTCATAACCGCCAGGTGGCGCAACGCGTCCTCAGTACATTAATAAGTAATATATGCATAAACTGTATAAAGTATTTAGGTCAGTAAACAAACGAATGAACGAATAAATTAATTAACTAATGAAAAAGTAAATAAACTAACAAATACAAAAGGAATTATGAGGTCGCTATGGTACTGATGGTACTGAATGGCATGAATGGTGCTGATGGTACTGACGGTGATCGCCCTTAATTATGGACCTGGTATTCCTGAGGAACCACCTTTTGAAGATTTTCTCGATTATGAAGAGGCTTGCACTGTGATGAATGTGATTGTTGTACACAAGCCTCTGCAATCTGTGTCGATCCTGTGCATTGCAGCCTGCACACCAGACGGTGATGGAAACAGTCAGGATACTCCCAGCCTTGCATGTGCGAACATTTCCCAGTTTTTGGTGACATACCCATAACAAATCTCTTCAAGCTTTGTGGGCCGAAGGGCCTTCATTGTGCTGTAGGCTTTCTCCGTTTCTATGTTTCTATCACCTGATGGAATACAGCCGCTGACGTGCCTTTATTTGTGAATGTATAACTATGTGAGGCCAAGCAGAGATTCTCTCAGAAGGAGCTTAAACCTACTCACCCTCACCACCGCCGACCCTTCAATGAGGACTGGTGTGTGATCTCCCGACTTCTCCTTCGCGGCGTTCACAGTCACATCCTTGGTCTTGCTGTCTCCGTCTGCAAGATTATTGCGGCGACAACACTCAGCCATTCTACCTATCCGGGAGGCAAGTAGTTTTGAGTAAAATGCCACGTGATCTGATGGAGGACGACACCAGAGTATCGAGGGCCGAATAGCCTTCTACTTCTCCAGCGTTTTAGGTTCGTTCATTCTCCGCCTTCTCGCTCTGCGCTCCAGTCAGCTCCGGCTTTTCAGATAACGGGCTCTCGGGATCTCTCAAGGAGACCAGGAAATGGGGCTCACTCTCCGAATGTGACAGAGACAGGCGCCGCTCTCTCGGGATCGCGTGGATGACGTTCACTTTACTCTCTCCCTTTCTCTTCATGTCGGTGGGTGAGAGAAACTCGCTTTGAGATCATTATCGGATTCCACACAGCAGCAGATAGTTGTAGAACAACACACAGGATTTGATGTAGATTCGAGCAGACTCTCTGATCCAATCAGCGCTGCCGCTTGTGACGTCAGAATCCGGATATCTGACCCGCAAACCAGGAAGTGCGGCTCAGTCTCCGAGTGTAACAGAGATCGGCGCTGCTCTCTCGGGATGTCGGGACTGCCCTTCGCAGCTCTCGTTCTTTGTCTCCACATAACGGCGGGTGAGGATCACTCTCTCGAACCCTCAGTGGCGGATAACCATCAGAGTAGCGGGTGGTAGGAGGCATGAAGGTCAGGTTATAATTATCGACCTTACTGAGCTAAGAGCAGATCCCTGGTATCTGTACAGATTGAGTTAAGTGCAATTCCCAAGCCTTTCCGCGTCTGTCGCTTTTCCCTCATATGATTTTCTCTTTCTCAGGTGAGTCCCAGCAGTTTACTATTATCGTTGAGCACAGCCAGATAAATGTCACCGCTGGGTGTGAGGCGCTTTTTTCAGAGATCTCTGCAGTAAAACAGAAACTCAGGAATCGCTGGCAAAGCCACGATTGGGGAAGTTGCTCGCAAAGTGCCGTCAGGCAGGCAGTTGCCGGCTTCGGACCCCACCAGTGTGAAGGCACGGGAGACGGTTTTCCGAGTGTGGCTTCTCCTTCTCTTTTCTGCCCTTCGGCCTCAGAGCAGCAGATGATGGGTGGGGAGTGAGAGATTAGGAGGGGCTGGTTGAATAACCCTGGTGAGTAAAGATGATGCAGTTCTGTTAACGTTGCACACATCGGCCACTGGGTGTCGCTGGTGGAGGAAGGGAACGACAGCAGAGTCGAACTCGACACTGTCTGCGAACAGCAGGTAAGAGAGAAAAGGGAAACTGTGGTAATGACTTCCTCATGGTTCCTCAGCAGTTCAATTAAACAATAAACGATACAAACAGAACCCACTCTCTGATACTTTTCTCCCTCTCCGCCACTGGCCAGTTCATGGTGAACAAAATACAGGCTGATTTAAACATCGTAATAAATAAGAGTTTATTTTTCCATCAGGACCTGAGGCTGTACTAATTATAGGATTCACTCCACATCCAAGCCTTCTCAACACACTCAAGTGCTGAATCAGATCCATGAGACTGTAATGAATACTAAAGCAGAGGCCACACAACCCATCCCCCCGCAGTTTCCTCTCACGCGCTCTTCACAAACACAAACACACACACACACACACACACGCACACACACACACACACACACACACACACACACACACACACACACACACACACACACACACACACACACACGCACGTCGGGAGGTACTCGGGAGCTGTCGGGCATCGGCCACACCCATGGGTGCACTGTGACCGATGTTGCAGAAGCGACAAACTCCAACATGTTGTCGCTTCTGAAGGATTGAATACTGTCGGGGACCCGGGTAGTTTGCAACAATTGGGTGATGCGGGATCAAACTCCTCCGCTATCGTTGTAAATTATCGAACACATTTCTGAAAATAACCAGAGAGTTGTTTTCACACGCCCAGCAGTTACACACACACAATGCTGGAGGGACTCAACAAGTCTTGCAGAATACATGGAAGGACAGTGTTGCAGTCCAAAGCCCTTCACCAAGACTAGACAAGAAATAACAAGAAACCAGCTCAGGAATGTTGGGGAGGGAAAGCGGGTCAAACTGAAACATCAGTGATCGCGTCTTCAGCAGTAACTGGACTCCTGTTCAAATCCAGCTGATGAGAAGTTTACAAATCTCGTTCCTCTTCCGCGGATCTACAGGGTCCCAGTCCTGGACCCAGCAGCCAAACGAGAATCAGAGACATCGCAGATGTCCCAAAAGGTAGATGGGGAAGGGAATGTCCAGTCTGGGTGTGTTAAAGTAAACGTAGGACTCTGCCTGCCAGTTAATGGTTTGGGTGCTGGTACCTTCATTCGGGATCTCGGACCCGAAACACAGAATGCGTCTCTCTCTTCATCTGCTGCCTGAACCAGCGTGTCCTTACAGAAATTTGTTCCCATTCCAGGAAGAAATGACACCGGGACACAAAGCACCGACGGGAGATCAGAGACCAAAGTGTTCTGCTGTGGCGCAGCCGCAGAGTCCCGTGTTCAATCTCGCTCTACGCCCTCTCTCTCTCTCTCTCTCTCTCTCTCTCTCTCTCTCTCTCTCTCTCTCTCTCTCTCTCTCTCTCTCTCCTCTCTCTCTCTCTCTCTCTCTCTCTCTCTCTCTCTCTCTCTCTTTGTCTCTCTCTCTCACTCTCTCTCTCTCCTCTCTCTCTCTCTCTCTCTCTCTCTCTCTCTCTCTCTCTCTCTCTCTCTCTCTCTCTCTTTGTCTCTCTCTCTCTCACTCTCTCTCTCTCCTCTCTCTCTCTCTCTCGTCTCTCTCTCTCTCTCTCTCTCTCTCTCTCTCCTCTCTCTCTCTCTTTCTCTCTCCTCTCTCTCTCTCTCTCTCTCTCTCTCTCTCTCGCTCAAAGCCCTCTCTCTCTCTATGGGCGTTTATAAAGGGTTAATAAGGTTGCTGTTGGCCTGGTTTTTGCAGCTGCAATCGGCCTCCTTTGTTGTAAATGAAGTTGGTTCTGAGCAAACTGGTATTGTGTAACAAACACTTCCCGAGCTCAATTCAACGAGCCTTTTTTAGAGAAGGAATGGGAAAGCATCTCGCCAGTGTCAACCTTTGATATGCTGAATCCTGTTTTGTCAGATCAGAGACTTGTTTTGTACCAGCAGTGTCCCGAACATCTGATGTCGGGTGCACACATGGAGACAACCACGGAAGGAACCACTCGGCTCCGCTCACCTACACAAACATTCACAAGGATCTACCCCAGACACTCCTATCCCGGTTCCCCGTCACCTCCGATCCCGCGCCACTCACCACCACGACCCTGCGGGCAGTATTCCTGTCCTCTTCAATTCCCCCCACCCCTCCAGTGATCCGCCTTCAATTTCCATCCTGGGTAGAAGATTCCTCAAATCTGAATAGAATTCCCGAGAATTGTTCAACCGATTCGATCTTGCAGTTCTGTCCCATCCACAAATAGTATCGAAGAGGGTAAAACAAATGTATCTTCACACCAGAATGTCCAAATCTCCCCGGGAATCTTAAAGGTTCACTAACAGTGCACGCCGTTACCGAGATGGGAATGATTTTAGGGTCCGGAGAGGGTTACAGAGACTCTGCTGGGAACAGCAATGGAGGTGCTTACAGAGACACGGTTGTTGTGGGGGACAGAAATGGGAGATGTGTAGAGCTTGCCGGGTGCTTCAGAAACAAGGAAGGGTAAAGGGTAGGGGAGGTTCGGATAGAGGGGTGTAGGGTCATGACAGATTCACTGAGAGGGTGTAGCGCTAGGAGGGTTTATCGACAGCCGAGCAGTGTCCAAGTCTTGCAGGGGTTGGTTACAGAGACATGGATGGGTTTTGTGGCAGAGTGGTCATAGAGTCGGAGGGGCGCGGGGTAAAGATGTTTAACGAGTAGGGAGTGTGTGAATAGAATGATTGTGGGTTCGGAGATGGAGTGGTGCAGAGGCTGGGATTTCCCAGACTGGAAAAATATCCATCATTTTGATCTGTTTCCTCATTTTTGAACGTTCTCTAATAGTTTTATTTCCATAGTGACTGACATGAATATATTCAACGATTACAGTTGTGAAATACGGTTCCGTCTGGGCAGACATTGACTGTTTGGGAAATTTGGAGCTGATGTTTGAAAGTTGTATGTGGAACTGAAGCGGCAAATGGCAAAGCAGAGAGCCCAGCCTCCGTTTCCAGCACAGGATTTTCCGGAGCCTACGCAACTTCCGGTGAGATCCTCCCACCAAGTACATCTTTCCCACCACACCACCCCGATTTCTGCTTTCCGGATGGATCGCCCCTGCGCGACGCCCTTCTCCATCTCTCCCTCCTCACTGATCTCCCTCCGGGCATTTATCCTTGCAAGCGGAACAAGTGTTAGGCCTGCTCCTCGACCTGCATCGCAATGTCGACTTCTGTTCCCCCTTTCACAGATGCTGCCCGACCTGCTGAGTGTTTCTAGCAGATTATGTTTCTCCCCCTTAACGTGACGTTACTTCTACCCCCGGTAACTGACTCCAAGATTGGTTCGTCCAGTACCAATCGTCCAGCGGCTGTGTTTTCTTCACAAATTGGTTGTGTCCTTTACGTCGTGAAGTCATGTTTGCATTGCTTGGGGTTCTGTATTCTGAGAAACTGATCTATGTTTCAGAACTTCAGGCGCTACACTGCACATTCCGCGCTGATACCAAATGAAGCTGTCGGTTTGAAAGGAAGCGATTTACCATCCTGCTTACAAGCATGGACACAGAATGTGACAATACTGCAAGTGCGGCTGACTAGTGTCTTATAAAGGCTCAGTATTATCTGTCTGCTTTTATATTCTATTCCTTTTGAAATGACCAGTGGGGTACCGCAAGGCTCGGTGCTGCAGCCGCAGCTATTTACGATATACATTAATGATTTAGATGAAGGGGTTAAAAGTAGCATTAGCAAATTTGCCGATGACACAAAGCTGGGTGGCAGTGTGAAATGTCAGGAGGATGTTAGGAGAATGCAGGGTGACTTGGACAGGTTGGGTGGGTGGGCAGATGCAGTTTACTGTGGATAAATGTGAGGTTATCCACTTTGGTGGCAAGAACAGGAAGGCAGATTACTATCTAAATGGTGTCAAGTTAGGAAAAGGGGAAGTACAACGAGATCTAGGTGTTCTTGTACATCAGTCACGGACAGTAAGCATGCAGGTACAGCAGGCAGTGAAGAAAGCTAATGGCATGTTGGCCTTCATAACAAGACGGTTTGGGTATAGTGGCAAAGAGGTCCTTCCGCAGTTGTACAGGGCCCTGGTGAGACCCCACCTGGAGTATTGTGTGAAGTTCTGGTCTCCAAATTTGAGGAAGGACATTCTTGCTATTGAGGGAGTGGAGCGTAGGTTCACGAGGTTAATTCCCGGAATGGCGGGACTGTCATATGTTGAAAGATTGGAGAGACTGGGCTTGTATACACTGGAATTTAGAAGGATAAGAGGGGATCCGATTGAGCATATAAGATTATTAACTGATTGGACATGCTAGAGGCAGGAAAAATGTTCCGGATGTTGGGGGAGTCTAGAACCAGAGGCCACAGTTTAAGAATAAGGGGTAGGCCATTTAGAACGGAGTTGAGGAAAAACTTTTTCACCCAGAGAGTGGTGGATATGTGGAATGCTCTGCCCCAGAAGGCAGTGGAGGCCAATTCTCTGGATGCTTTCAAGAAAGATAGAGCTCTTAAAGATAGCGGAGCCCAGGGATATGGGGAGAGGGCAGGAAAGGGGTATTGATTGTGGATGATCAGCCAGGATTACATTGAATGGCGGTGCTGGTTCAAAGGGCTGAATGGCCAACTCCTGCACCTATAGTCTATTGTTTAAATAAGCGCCAGCATTGCATTTGTCTTCTTTCCCACAGACTCAGCCTCAGAATTAACCTTCCAGGAGTCCTGCACGAGGTTTCCCAAGTCGCTCTGCACCTCTTAATGTTCGAACCTTCTCCCCGGTGAGAGAATAGTCCGCACTCTTGTTCCTTTTTACCAAAATACTGTATTCCATCTGCCACTTTTTTGCCCAGTCTTCCAATTTGTCTGTGTCCTTCTGCAATCGCGTTGCTTCCTCGGCACTACCTATCTCTCTGCCCCCCTTCGTATCATCCGCAAACTTTGCCACAAAGCCGTCAATTCCAGACCTCCACCTTGAATAAGTCCCATCCACCACGACCCTCCGTCTCCCGCGGGCAAGCCGGTCCTGAATCCAAACAGGCAACTGTCCGTCGATCCCTCGCACCGCAGGCGTCTCGATGAGGCTCCCGGGAGCACTCCGACAGGCCGCATCGTTGTCTGGGGTGGAGGGGCTACTGCACTGGGCCGGAGGAGGCTGCAGAGGGTTGTAAATCTGGTCAGCTCCATCTTGGGTCCCAGCCTACAAAGTACCCAGGACATCTTCAGGGAGCGGTGTCTCAGAGAGGCGGCGTCTGTTATTAAGGACCCCCAGCACCCAGGGCATGCCCTTTTCTCACTGTTACCATCAGGGAGGAGGTACAGGAGCCTGAAGGCACACACTCAGTGATTCAGGAACAGCTTCTTCCCCTCTGCCGTCCGATTCCGAAATGGACACTGAACCCTTGGCCACTACCTCGCTTTTTAATAAATATATTATTTCTGCTTTTTGCACGGATTTTTAATCTATCCAATACACTGTAATTGATTTAAGAACATAACATAAGAAACAGGGGCAGGAGTAGGCCATCCGGCCCATCGATCCTGTTCAGTCATTCAATGAGATGATGGCCGATCTGTCCGTAAACTCAGCTCCATCGACCTGCCTTTTCCCCAGAACCCTTAATTACTTTGCTGTGTAAAAACCTACCTAACTGTTTCTTAAGCATATTTAGTGAGGAAGCCTCAGCTGCTTCCCTGGGCAGAGAATTCCACAGATTCACCACTCTCTGGGAAAAACAATTTCTCCCCATCTCCGTCCTAAATCTTCTCCCCTGAATCTTGAGGCAATGTCCCCTAGTTCGAGTCTCACCCACCAATGGAAACAACTTCCCTACATCTATCTTATCTGTCCCTTTCAAAATTTTGTCTGTTTCTATAAGATCCCCTCTCATTCTTCTGAACTCCAGAGAGTACAGTCCCAGGTGACTCAATCTCTCCTCATAGGTTAACCCCTTCATCCCTGGAATCAGCCCGGTGAACCTCCTCTGCACTACCTCCAAAGCCAGTATATCCTTCCTCAAGTACGGAGACCGGAACTGCACACAGTACTCCCGGTGCGGCCTCACCAGTACCCTGTATAGTTACAGCATGACCTCCCTGCTCTTGAATTCGACCCCTCCAGCAACGAAGGAGAGCGTCCTATTTTCCTTCTTGATAGCCTGCTGCCCCTGCAAACCGACCTTTTGCGATTCCTCACAATCCCGGAATCATTTTCCTGACTTGGCCTCCGCCGCACTCCGTGGCCGAGCATTCCACAGATTCGCCGCTCTTTGGCGAAAAGAATTCATCCTTAACCTCTGTCCTAAAGGGGCGCCCTTAAACTCTGAGACTGTACCCACTAGTTCTGGATACCCCCCCCCCCCCCACCACACCATAGGGAGCATCCTCTCCAATGCCCACCTTAAACCAGTCCTATCAACGTTCGGTAGTTTAAATGAGAACCACCGCCCCCCCCCCCCCCGCCACCCCGCATTCGTCTAAATTCCAGTGAGACCAGGCCCAAAGCTGCCAAACGCTCCTCGTATATTAACCCCTTCGTTCCCGGAATCATCCTCGCACACCTCCTCAGGACTCTGTCCAACGACAACACATCCTTTCTGAGATGCAGGGCCCAGAACTGTTGACAATACTGCAAGTGCGGCTGACTAGTGTCTTATAAAGGCTCAGTATTATCTGTCCGCTTTTACATTCTATTCCCTTTGAAATGACCAGTGGGGTACCGCAAGGCTCGGTGCTGGGGCCGCAGCTATTTACGAGATACATTAATGATTTAGATGAAGGGGTTAAAAGTAACATTAGCAAATTTGCCGATGACACAAAGCTGGGTGGCAGTGTGAAATGTCAGGAGGATGTTAGGAGAATGCAGGGTGATTTGGACAGGTTGGGTGGGTGGGCAGATGCAGTTTAGTGTGGATAAATGTGAGGTTATCCACTTTGGTGGCAAGAACAGGAAGGCAGATTACTATCTAAATGGTGTCAAGTTAGGAAGAGAGATCTAGGTGTTCTTGTACATCAGTCACTGAAAGTAAGCATGCAGGTACAGCAGGCAGTGAAGAAAGCTAATGGCATGTTGGCCTTTATAACAAGAGGAATTGAGTACAGGAGTAAAGAGGTCCTTCTGTAGTTGTACAGGGCCCTGGTGAGACCCCACCTGGAGTATTGTGTGCAGTTTTGGTCTCCAAATTTGAGGAAGGACATTCTTGCTATTGAGGGAGTGCAGCATAGGTTCAGGAGGTTAATTTCCGGGATGGCGGGACTGTTTATGTTGAAAGATTGGAGCGACTAGGCCTGTATACACTGGAATTTAGAAGGATGAGAGGGGATCTGATTGAAACATATAAGATTATTAAGGGATTGAACACACTGGAGGCAGGAAACATGTTCCCGCTGATGGGTGAGAACCAGAGGCCACAGTTTAAGAATAAGGGGTAGGCCATTTAGAACTGAGTTGAGGAAAAACGTTTTCACCCAGAGAGTGGTGGATACCTGGAATGCTCTGCCCCAGAAGGCAGTGGAGGCCAAGTCTCTGGATGCTTTCAAGAGAGAGTTCGATAGAGCTCTTATAGATAGCGGGGTTAAGGGATATGGGGAGAGGGCAGGAACGGGGTACTGATTGTGGATGATCAGCCATGATCACAGAGAATGGTGGTGCTGGCTAGAAGGGCCGAATGGCCTACTCCTGCACCTATTGAGAGCGGGTCAAGGAGACTTGGGGAGGGAAGAGAGAGACTGAGGAGAAAGAGAGAGGTTGGCCGGGGGGAGAGACGGAGGAGTGAGCGGGTGGGGTCTGGAGGTCGCGGGAGGTGGTGAGGAATTGCGGGGAGGGTGGGGGTGATTGTCACTGGGTGGGGAGCACAGGGAGGGGAGGGGAATCCTGACAAACACCCGCCCCCCCCCGGTTCCTTCTCGATGGGGCGCCGGACGGCCGAGGACCCCCGGGAGGGCAAGGAGGAGGCTGGGAGCCATTCGAAATGGGTTTGTTCGTTCTGGAACAAGACGGGAGAGGGGGAGCCCCAGCCAATGTGCCCCCAGACACTCTGTCATTCCCTCAACCCCCCTCCCGCTATTTGCCCCCTCCAGCGGATGAACACTCCCCCCTCGTCGGGAAGGGAAGGGGAGAGTGCGAAGTGAGTAAGAAGTGGAGGAGAGAGGGAGGAGGTGGGATTTGAGGGAAATGGGGTGAGGGGGATAGGGAGGGGAGAGTGGGAAATGAGTAAGCAGTTGGGGAAGACGGCGGGAGATTGCGTGAAGGGGATTGGGATGCAGAGGAGGCCAGGGAGAGGGAGGGGACAGTCGGAAATGAGTGAGTGGAGTCAAGGGGGAGGAAGTGGAATTTAAGGGACATGGGGTGAAGCGATAGAGAGGAAGAGGCGGACAGAGATGGAGCAGAGAGTCGGAAATGAGTGAAGAGCTCCATCTTGGGTCCTAGCCTACAAAGTACCCAGGACATCCTCAGGGAGCGGTGTCTCAGAGAGGCGGCGTCTGTTATTAAGGACCCCCAGCACCCAGGGCATGCCCTTTTCTCTCTGTTACCATCAGGGAGGGGGTACAGGAGCCTGAAGACACACACTCAGTGATTCAGGAACAGCTTCCTCCCCTCTGCCATCCGATTCCGAAATGGACACTGAACCCTTGGCCACTACCTCACTTTTTAATAAATATATTATTTCTGCTTTTTGCACGGATTTTTAATCTATCCAATACACTGTAATTGATTTAAGAACATAACATAAGAAATAGGGGCAGGAGTAGGCCATCCGGCCCATCGATCCTGTTCAGTCATTCAATGAGATGATGGCCGATCTGTCCGTAAACTCAGCTCCATCGACCTGCCTTTTCCCCAGAACCCTTAATTACTTTGCTGTGTAAAAACCTACCTAACTGTTTCTTAAGTATATTTAGTGAGGAAGCCTCAGCTGCTTCCCTGGGCAGAGAATTCCACAGATTCACAACTCTCTGGGAAAAACAGTTTCTCCCCATCTCCGTCCTAAATCTTCTCCCCTGAACCTTGAGGCAATGACCCCTAGTTCGAGTCTCACCCACCAATGGAAACAACTTTCCTACATCTATCTTATCTGTCCCTTTCAAAATTTTGTCTGTTTCTATAAGATCCCCTCTCATTCTTCTGAACTCCAGAGAGTACAGTCCCAGGCGACTCAATTTCTCCTCATAGGTTAACACCTTCATCCCTGGAATCAGCCCGGTGAACCTCCTCTGCACTGCCTCCAAAGCCAGTATATCCTTCCTCAAGTACGGAGACCGGAACTGCACACAGTACTCCCGGTGCGGCCTCACCAGTACCCTGTATAGTTACAGCATGACCTCCCTGCTCTTGAATTCGACCCCTCCAGCAACGAAGGCCAGAGTCCTATTTTCCTTCTTGATAGCCTGCTGCCCCTGCAAACCGACCTTTTGCGATTCCTCACAATCCCGGAATCATTTTCCTGACTTGCTCCGCACAGAGCCAAGCTGGCAGTCCACAATTAGGCCAAGGGTTTCCAAGTGCCCATAAATCCTATTGCTGAGAATTCTGTCCGGCTGCTGATGGGGCAGTCGCCATTCTCTAGTTCCCAGGATGATCCCGGTCCCCTTCCTTACCGGCGAATCATCCATCAGTCCTCCGGGACCTCGCCTGCCCGCTCACCTCCGTTCAGGGCCCCAGACAGTCCTTTACATGTGTCCCCCTGTCCCCCGACACTCCCCACTGTTCACGGTGTGTGTCCCACCCTCGTACGCTGAGGTCCCCCTGTCCCTCGACACTCCCCACCGTTCACGGTGTGTGTCCTACCCTCGTACGCCGAGGTCCCCCATCCCTCGACACTCCCAACCGTTCACGGTGCGTGTCCTACCCTTGTACGCCGAGATCCCCCTGTCACTCTACACTCCCCACCGTTCACGGTGCTAGTCCTACCCTCGTACGCCGAGGTCCCCCCTGTCCCTCGACACTCCCCACCGTTCGCGGTGCCTGTCCTACCCTCGTACACCGATGTCCCCCGTCCCTCGACACTCCCCACCGTTCACGGTGCGTGTCCTACCCTCGTACGCCGATGACACCCCGTCCCTCAACACTCCCCACCGTTCACGGTGTGTGTCCTACTCTCGTACGCCGATGTCACCCCGACCCTCGACACTCCCCACCGTTCACGGTGCTAGTCCTACCCTCGTACGCCGATGTCCCCCCGTCCCTCGACACTCCCCACCGTTCACGGTGTGTGTCCTACCCTCGTACGCCGATGTCCCCCCGTCCCACGAAACTCCCCACAGTTCACGGTGTGTGTCCTACCCTCGTACGCCGAGGTCCCCCCGTCCCTCGACACTCCCCACCGTTCACTGTGCGTGTCCGACCCTCGTACGCAGAGGTCCCCCCGTCCCTCGACACTCCCCACCGTTCACGGTGCGTGTCCTACCTCGTACGCCGAGGTCCCCCTGTCCCTCGGCACCCCCACCGTTCATGGTGCATGTCCCACCCTCGTACCCCGAGGTCCCCCCCCCCTTCACTCGACTCCCCGCACCGGTCACAGTTGTCGGAGGGTGGGATCTCGCTGACGACGGTGCCCCTCCCTCCTATCACAAGAGGCTCCTGCCAAGACCAAATACGGCCCGCTGAAGGATGAGGACCGTATCTTCACCAACCTGTATGGCAGGCACGACTGGAGGTGAGAGGAATTCAGAGGCGATCCCTAACCGAGGGGAGATGGTCGCAGGCTCAGGGAGAGAGGTGTCCTCTCACTGTGAGGGGAGGAAAACGGGGACGCTCTCTCACAGGGATAACATCACTGTGACGCTTCCAGACAGTGGAAGGGAAAATGCAGGCACTCCACTGAGGGGGGAGCGGGATGGAATTTGTGGACATTCCCTCATTCAGGGATTGGGGTATTTGTGGACGTTCCCACATTCAGGGATTGGAGAACGTGGACGTTCCCTCATTCCAGGATTGGGAAATTTGTGGACGATCCCTCATTCAGGGATTGGGGTATTTGTGGACGTTCCCTCAGAGAGAGATTTGGGTATTTGTGGACGTCCCGTAATAGAGGGGTTGGGGTAGTTGTGGACGTCCCCTAATCCAGGGGTTGGGGTATTTGTGGACGTTCCCTAATTCAGCAGTTGGGGTATTTGTGGACGTCCCGTAAGAGAGGGGTTGGGGAATTTGTGGACGTCCCCAGACAGAGGGGTTGGCGTAGTTGCGGACGTCCCCTGTTTGAGTAATGGATCTTTCTGGCTGCTCATTTTTTAAGGGCGGGGGAACTTGTGATGCCCCCGTACTTAACGGGAGGGGGTGACTTTTCTGAAGCCCCCAAGGCGAAGGGTTATCAATTCTGAGTTGCCTCCATCTGGGACGTGAATGTCAGCACTCCCTGATCTGCCAGGGAAATTCGGACGCTCCATAACTCACAGGAAATTGGGGGCACTCCCTCGCTATCAGGGTGATAACAGGACATAAATCTTTTTCAATCCCCTCACTCTTTTCACCTTCTTCCCGCTCCCCTCCACTCTTGTCCCCCCAGGCTGAAGGGAGCGCTACGGCGGGGCGACTGGTACAAGACGAAGGAGATCCTGCTGAAGGGGGCGGACTGGATCCTCGGGGAGGTGAAGACGTCCGGGCTGAGGGGTCAGGGAGGGGCCGGGTTTCCGACCGTCATGAGGTGGGGCTTCATGAACAAGCCTTCAGATGGCAGGTGAGGAGGGAGCTTCACTCTGTGTCTGAACCCGGGAGTGTGTGATCGGACGGTGTGGAGGGAGATTCACTCTGTGTCTGACCCTGGGAGTGTGTGATGGGACGGTGTGGAGGGAGATTCACTCTGTGTCTGACCCCGGGATTGTGTGATGGGACGGTGTGGAGGGAGATTCACTCTGTGTCTGACCCCGGGAGTGTGTGTTCGGACGGTGTGGAGGGAGATTCACTCTGTGTCTGACCCTGGGAGTGTGTGATGGGACGGTGTGGAGGGAGATTCACTCTGTGTCTGACCCCGGGTGTGTGTGATGGGATGGTGTGGAGGGAGATTCACTCTGTGTCTGACCCCGGGATTGTGTGATGGGACGGTGTGGAGGGCGATTCGCTCTGCGTCTGACCCCGGGTGTGTGTGATGGGATGGTGTGGAGGGAGATTCACTCTGTGTCTGACCCCGGAATTGTGTGATGGGACGGTGTGGAGGGAGATTCACTCTGTGTCTGACACCGGGAGTGTCTGATGGGACGGTGTGGAGGGAGATTCACTCTGTGTCTGACCCCGGAATTGTGTGATGGGACGGTGTGGAGGGAGATTCACTCTGTGTCTGACACCGGGAGTGTCTGATGGGACGGTTTGGAGGGCGATTCGCTCTGCGTCTGACCCGGGGTGTGTGTGATGGGATGGTGTGGAGGGAGATTCACTCTGTGTCTGACCCCGGGATTGTGTGATGGGACGGTGTGGAGGGAGATTCACTCTGTGTCTGACCCCGGGAGTGTGTGATGGGACGGTGTGGAGGGAGATTCACTATGTGTCTGACACCGGGAGTGTCTGATGGGACGGTGTGGAGGGAGATTCACTCTGTGTCTGACCCCGGGAGTGTGTGATGGGATGGTGTGGAGGGAGATTCACTCTGTGTCTTACCCCGGGAGTGTGTGATGGGACGGTGCGGAGGGTGATTCACTCTGTGTCTGACCCCGGGAGTGTGTGATGGGACGGTGTGGAGGGAGATTCACTCTGAGTCTGACTCCGGGAGTGTGTGATGGGACGGTGTGGAGGGAGATTCACTCTGTGTCTGACCCCGGGTGTGTGTGATGGGATGGTGTGGAGGGAGATTCACTCTGTGTCTTACCCCGGGAGTGTGTGATGGGACGGTGTGGAGGGAGATTCACTCTGTGTCTGACCCCGGGAGTGTGTGATGGGACGGTGTGGAGGGAGATTCACTCTGTGTCTGACCCTGGGAGTGTGTGATGGGACGGTGTGGAGGGAGATTCACTCTGTGTCTGACCCCGGGTGTGTGTGATGGGATGGTGTGGAGGGAGATTCACTCTGTGTCTGACCCCGGGATTGTGTGATGGGACGGTGTGGAGGGCGATTCGCTCTGCGTCTGACCCCGGGTGTGTGTGATGGGATGGTGTGGAGGGAGATTCACTCTGTGTCTGACCCCGGGAGTGTGTGATGGGACGGTGTGGAGGGAGCTTCACTCTGTGTCTGACCCCGGGAGTGTGTGATCGGACGGTGTGGAGGGAGATTCACTCTGTGTCTGACCCCGGAATTGTGTGATGGGACGGTGTGGAGGGAGATTCACTCTGTGTCTGACACCGGGAGTGTCTGATGGGACGGTTTGGAGGGCGATTCGCTCTGCGTCTGACCCGGGGTGTGTGTGATGGGATGGTGTGGAGGGAGATTCACTCTGTGTCTGACCCCGGGATTGTGTGATGGGACGGTGTGGAGGGAGATTCACTCTGTGTCTGACCCCGGGAGTGTGTGATGGGACGGTGTGGAGGGAGATTCACTATGTGTCTGACACCGGGAGTGTCTGATGGGACGGTGTGGAGGGAGATTCACTCTGTGTCTGACCCCGGGAGTGTGTGATGGGATGGTGTGGAGGGAGATTCACTCTGTGTCTTACCCCGGGAGTGTGTGATGGGACGGTGCGGAGGGTGATTCACTCTGTGTCTGACCCCGGGAGTGTGTGATGGGACGGTGTGGAGGGAGATTCACTCTGTGTCTGACTCCGGGAGTGTGTGATGGGACGGTGTGGAGGGAGATTCACTCTGTGTCTGACCCCGGGAGTGTGTGATGGGACGGTGAGGAGGGTGATTCACTCTGTGTCTGACCCCGGGAGTGTGTGACGGGACGGTGTGGAGGGTGATTCACTCTGTGTCTGACACCGGGAGTGTGTGACAGGACGGTGTGGAGGGAGATTCACTCTGTGTCTGACCCCGGGAGTGTGTGACGGGACGGTGTGGAGGGTGATTCACTCTGTGTCTGACGCCGGTTTTCCACCCCCTTCAGTCTCTTACTCGGGACCTCAGTGGATTCACGTCGATTTTAACTGTGGGGGTCAATTTGCCAGAAATGAGCTTTGGTGGAGATGAGATCCGGGGCTCCAAGACTCTGCTTGTCGAACCTCCCTCAGCCTGGAGCTGAGACGCTACTGTGTCAGTGTGAGGAGCTCCGACCCACTGTTGCAGTGCACAGGGTGTGGAGGGCAACAGAAACTTCAAATAAAACTCGATTCCGACACAAGTCAGGATGATACAGTGGTTTATTGATTTTTATGAGAAATATCAATGAAACAATGTGTGAGCTGCTAACGTGCGGGAATAAATAATCTGCTGACAGTCACACACAATTAACTGACCGGCGACAAGGGGTGACCGGTTGAATAATAACCAGTCCCGTTTCTCACCGTCACTCTGCATCGGGGAACTGATTATAAAATTATAAAACTGATTATAAAATCACACTTCAGGGCCGTGTCCGGGATCGCTGCAGATCCAGGGTCACTGCCGAGGGATTTGTCCATTTAACATCATTATATCGGCCAGGCTGCCGAATGCACCGTCCTCAGTAAAGGGGCAAAAGGATTCTCTCCCGGGACCATCCCCCCCCACCCCGGGACACCGGTGTCCCAGACTGAGCCCCAGACCCCCGGGCTCTTCCTGTCCGGGTAATTCCCCGGGGAGTCACGTGGGGAGTCTCCAACACGCACTTCCGGCGGAAGCTGCCCCGCCGGACAACAGGCGGAAACACGTCACTGCGGGACCGCTGCGAGCGACGCACACAGCGCGAGGCCCGAGCCGGTTCCGTTAAAACCGTTGGGAATCAGCCCCGGCGCGCGGCCGTTAAAGGTAAGGGCGGGAGTTAAAGGGGAGGGCGGGGAGTCGGCCAAATGTCCCCATCCCGCGGGCGGGGATGTTCACACATTCAGATCCACCATCAGTCCGGGTCTGGGTTCCAGGTAAGATAAAGGTTAAAGGCTAAATGTCCTCAGATCCACTCTCAGTCCGGGTCTGGGTTCCTGTAGAGATCTCTGTTCCTTCATCCCGGTCTCACTGAACCGATTCCCCACATTCAGATGTTCACAGATCCACCATCAGTCCGGGTCTGGGTTCCTGTAGAGATCTCAGTTCCTTCATCCCGGTCTCACTGAACCGATTCACCACATTCAGATGTTCACAGATCCACTCTCAGTCCGGGTCTGGGTTCCTGTAGAGATCTCAGTTCCTTCTCCCCGGTCTCACTGAACGGATTCACCACATTCAGATGTTCACAGATCCACTCTCAGTTCGGGTCTGGGTTCCTGTAGAGATCTCAGTTCCTTCCCCCGGTCTCACTGAACCGATTCCACCCCAGCCTGAAACAGATGGGAGAATAAAGATGGAATAAACAGATCACACAACAGTGTCAGTAACAGGGGACCGGGGTTAATGTTTCAACAACACACACAGACAAATATCACCAGAAAACCCGCGGATCTGCTGATATTTTATCACATTGAACATTAACACAAACACTCACCGGATCAGCTCCAGACTCGGGAGGGTCAGTATGAGGCGGCGGAGAGCGGGGACAGATCGGTCTGTCAGAGAGTTGTATCCCAGGTCCAGCCCCGTCACTGAAGTGTTTGTACTGAGAGCGGAGACGAGATCCTCGGCACCAGAATCTGTGAGACCGACATCGTACAGCCTGGAGATGAGAGAGAGTGAGGGTGAAGGACACAGAGAGACAGGAGACGGTACAAATCCCCAGTGTTTATCAGTAACACAATTACTGATCACATTAATGTTCAGTGTCAGACACCCAGTGACTGTAAACACAATCTCCCACAGTCTGGTACTTACTCCAGTGTCTGTATTTTACACTCCGGGTTCCTCAGAGCCGCAGACACCAGTTTCACTCCTGAATCCCCCAGTTTATTATCACTCAGGTCCAGATCCGTCAGTGATGGGTTTGTACTGAGAGCGGAGACGAGATCCTCGGCACCAGAATCTGTGAGACCGACATCCCCCAGCCTGGAGATGAGAGAGAGTGAAGGTGAAGGACAGAGAGAGACAGGAGACGGTACAAATCCCCAGTGTTTATCAGTAACACAATTACTGATCACATTAATGTTCAGTGTCAGACACCCAGTGACTGTAAACACAATCTCCCACAGTCTGGTACTTACCCCAGTCTCTGTATTTTACACTCCGGGTTCCTCAGAGCCGCAGACACCAGTTTCACTCCTGAATCCCCCAGTTCATTATTGTTCAGTCTAAACACAAACAGACAAATTGATGAACATTGTGATTAAAATCGTCCGTCTGAGGGCATTTCTCTCACCCGGATATTTCAGGAAACATTAAACCCTTCAGTAATTCACTGATCGTAGATCCCATCACTGTCAATGTCCCTCACTGCCCAGCTCCAATGAATTCACCGAATGTCAGTAATTTCGTCTGTCGGTGTGACCCTGTAAACTCCACATATTCTCTCTCATTCCCTAATGGATAGAAAAGTGTTCCTGACGTGAGACAGTCGGAAAGGGCAGGTGTGAAGGGGAGAAGTCAAACAGTGAGGAAGATTTGAGAATCGGGAAATGTCGATGGGAGATGGAGGAAGAGACATCACCAAAGGTAAAGGATGGAAAGACACAGAAGGAAGCGGATGTGGAAGAAAGATCCCAGTAGAGGAGGGAATGAGGAAGAGAAATCCCACAGGAGGAAGGGGGACAGCGGAGGCAGATCCCACAGGGGGAATGGGGACGGGGGAGAGGGATCCCACAGGGGGAAGGGGGACGGGGAGAGGGATCCCACACGGGGACGGGGGAGAGGGATCCAACAGGAGGAAGGGGGAGAGGGATCCAACAGTAGGAAGGGGGACGGGGGAGGGGGATCCCACAGGGGAAGGGGGACGGGGGAGGGGGATCCCACAGGGGAAGGGGGACGGGGGAAGGGGATCCCACAGGGGGACGGGGGAGAGGGATCCCACAGGGGGACGGGGGAGAGGGATCCAACAGGAGGAAGGGGGACGGGGGAGGGGTATCCCACAGGAGGAAGGTGGAAGGGGGAGGGGGATCCCACAGGAGGAAGGGGGACGGGGGAGGGGGATCCCACAGGAGGAAGGGGGACGGGGGAGGGGAGATCCCACAGGGGGGAAGGGGGACGGGGGAGGGGAGATCCCACAGGAGGAAGGGAGACGGGGCAGGGGTATCCCACAGGAGGAAGGGGGACGGGTAAGAAAGATCTCTTAGGAGAAAGCGGGATAGGGGAGAGAGATCCCACAGGAGGAAGGTGGACGGGGGAGGAAGATCCCACAGGGGGGAAGGGGGACACGGGGGTCAGAACCCACAGGAGGAAGGGGGACGGGGGAGGGGAAATACCACAGGAGGAAGGGGGACGGGGGAGGGGAGATACCACAGGAGGAAGGGGGACGGGGGAGGGGGATCCCACAGGATGATGGGGGACGGTGGAGGGGAGATACCACAGGAGGAAGGGGGACGGGGGAGGGGAGATACCACAGGAGGAAGGGGGCCGGGGCAGAGAGATCCCACAGGAGGAAGGGGGACGGGGGAGGGAGATACCACAGGAGGAAGGGGGATTGGGGAGGGAGATCCCACAGGAGGAATGGGGACGGGGGAGGGAGATCCCACAGGAGGAATGGGGATGGGGGAGGTAGATACCACAGGAGGAAGGGGGACGGGGCAGAGAGATCCCACAGGAGGAAGGGGGACGGGGGAGGGAGATACCACAGGAGGAAGGGGGACGGGGGAGGGAGATCCCACAGGAGGAAGGGGGACGGAGCAGAGAGATCCCACAGGAGGAAGGGGGACGGGGGAGGGGAGATACCACATGAGGAAGGTGGACGGGGCAGAGAGATCCCACAGGAGGAAGGTGGACGGGGGATGGAGATCCCACAGGAGGAAGGGGGACCGGGGTGGGAGATCCCACAGGGGGAATGGGGACAGGGGAGAGGGATCCCACAGGAGGAAGGGGGACGGGGGAGGGGAGATACCACAGGAGGAAGGGGGCCGGGGCAGAGAGATCCCACAGGAGGAAGGGGGACGGGGGAGGGAGATACCACAGGAGGAAGGGGGATTGGGGAGGGAGATCCCACAGGAGGAATGGGGACGGGGGAGGGAGATGCCACAGGAGGAATGGGGATGGGGGAGGGAGATACCACAGGAGGAAGGGGGACGGGGCAGAGAGATCCCACAGGAGGAAGGGGGACGGGGGAGGGAGATACCACAGGAGGAAGGGGGACGGGGGAGGGAGATCCCACAGGAGGAAGGGGGACGGAGCAGAGAGATCCCTCAGGAGGAAGGGGGACGGAGCAGAGAGATCCCTCAGGAGGAAGGGGGATGGGGGAGGGGAGATACCACATGAGGAAGGTGGACGGGGCAGAGAGATCCCACAGGAGGAAGGTGGACAGGGGATGGAGATCCCACAGGAGGAAGGGGGACAGGGGTGGGAGATCCTACAGGGGGAATGGGGACGAGGGAGAGGGATCCCACAGGGGGAAGGGGGACGGGGGAGGGAGATCCCACAGGGGAAGGTGGACGTGGGAAGGGGATCCCACAGGGGGACGGGGGAGAGGGATCCAACAGGAGGAAGGGGGAGAGGGATCCAACAGTAGGAAGGGGGACGGGGAAGGGGATCCCACAGGGGAACGGGGGAGAGGGATCCCACAGGGGGACGGGGGAGAGGGATCCAACAGGAGGAAGGGGGACGGGGGAGGGGATCCCACAGGAGGAAGGTGGACGGGGGAGGGGGTTCCCACAGGAGGAAGGGGGACCGGGGAGGGGGATCCCACAGGAGAAAGGGGGACGGGGGAGGGGAGACACCACAGGAGGAAGGGGGACGGGGGAGGGGAGATCCCACAGGGGGGAAGGGGGACGGGGGAGGGGAGATCCCACAGGAGGAAGGGAGACGGGGCAGGGGTATCCCACAGGAGGAAGGGGGACGGGTAAGAGAGATCTCTTAGGAGAAAGCGGGATAGGGGAGAGAGATCCCACAGGAGGAATGTGGACGGGGGAGGAAGATCCCACAGGGGGGAAGGGGGACACGGGGGTCAGAACCCACAGGAGGAAGGGGGACGGGGGAGGGGAAATACCACAGGAGGAAGGGGGTCGGGGGAGGGGAGATACCACAGGATGACGGGGGAGGGGGATCCCACAGGATGATGGGGGACGGTGGAGGGGAGATACCACAGGAGGAAGGGGGACGGGGCAGAGAGATCCCACAGGAGGAAGGGGACGGGAGAGGGGAGATACCACAGGAGGAAGGGGGCCGGGGCAGAGAGATCCCACAGGAGGAAGGGGGATGGGGGAGGGAGATCCCACAGGAGGAAGGGGGACGGGGGAGGGA